>NW_028277887.1:0-300000 GCF_059751315.1 Micrasema longulum
TCTGACACTTCAAACAATACATATTCAAAACAAAACAAACCATCGTCTTCGCATGCAGATCCTAGAAATGTTCATACATCTTCTAATGCACGCCTGCCCATTTTTCTGACTTTTGACAAGTCCATCTTCAAGTATTATTGCATTTGGTAATGCCATGTCTTTCTCGATCTTCCTCGATTTCTGCATCCATCAGCATTCACATTGTAAACATTTTTAGCTGTTCTTCGCTGTCCATTTGCTCTACATGTCCAAACCAAGGAAACATTCCTTTCCTTGATGTTGTCGATAATGCTTATCGCAGCTTTTCATAATGTACGGATATCGACTGACATTTTCTTAAATTAGTAAATACTTACAGACTTAATACTTTTTACATGGAGTAATTTTCAATTTTAATTAGTTTTATCACATACAATTCATAGAATCTCTTGTAAATGTCAATTAAAAGCCAAATTTACAATTTTATGCAGAAAATTAGCAATTCATTCTAAGCAGTTATGATTTCTAAATACATATTCTGTATACAAAAAAATAAAGCTTGCGTTTAATAAAAGTTTTAAATTTACTTGTTGACAATCCTCAAATATCAATAGATATTTTGTTGTAAAAGCGCACAATTTTAATAACCGGGTAAATCACAAAAATGCAAATATGTGTATATGGCAAGAGAAAGGGACACATATATATATATATGGTGGGAATGATTGATAACGTCAGACAAAGACAACCAAAAACAATTTGACACAATCAGATAAACCAAAATCACAATCAAAATGGCATGTATGAATTTCAGTATAGTCGTGTGTTGCATTCCATTCTCTCTGCCCTATGGGGAAATGGCATGATGATAGTACCCAGTATAATAGTAAGAAGATAATAATAACTGGAAATTAAAGAGTTGCTTTCATTTCAGAGTGCGAAGAAGAGAGAAGCCGCATTTATCGAGATAACGAGCGACTGAAAAGGGAGATCCGTGCCAAGGAGGTGGCGGCCGGCCAACTCAGCAACCAAGTCAGGGTTCTCCTCATGGAGCAGCAGATCTCCGAGGACCAGAGGAGGTCCATCCAACGCTCGCTCGACGTCATCAACAACTGCATCAAGAAGATCCTCCTTACTCAGTGGTCATAGACACTGGAAACATACTGAACATTATTATATGGCATATCAACATTGACATTTACAATTTATATTTATGCTACCAATGACGGATAATTAAATAGACACGTTACAAGTAATTGCGAATCAAATGAAATCTTAATTCTCCTTCAGTGACTTCACCCAATGAGGAAGTTCAGTAGTTTATGTGTCATATTTTATCATCGCTATGATCGTTTAAATAATTTTTAAATTGCTTCGCTCGTGAGTTGTATTGACATTTAAAAGTAGAGCCCTGCAGCTTCTAAAATACACTAAACGTTGAAAAAAAATACTACTTGGAAAACGGAAATCTATCAGTTGTATCAGGCATAACAACTGTAATTGATTGGTGACAAGAACTTGTGAAGTAGTTCATTTTTATTAAAATCATTTTTATAAATTTTTTCATACATATTTGATAAACTTCACAGCACAATTAAATGCTCAAATTGAAGAACATTTTAGAGAAGGTAATATAGAAGTCTAGGCATCTACGGGGCTTATGACCTGTCATTGGCTGGATTAAGTGGCCACTTTACACACTGTAAAATTCACTGTTCTGCCCATATTTGAACATCTATATTCCTTAAATTCTTTCATCTTTTGATGTTTGTGGAGTTAAAATGTAAAGTGGCCACTTAAACCAGCCAATAACAGGTCATAAACCCTGTAGATGCCTACTTCTATATATTACCTTCTCTAAAATGGTCTTCATCTCTGTTGTAATATATTAATATTAACAGCTCCTCAGGGAGTTGAATCCAGTTCTTGTCTACAAAGATTTGGACAAACTCAAAATATTGTTGATAAATCCACCTGGTCCATGAAGAAGTATAGAAATTGAAAAAATAAGATTATCAGGCATTGCCTAGTATGTAGGTGAAATAATTCAATTAGATGAATCTCACCCGCATAAATAAAGGTTTCAGCTCAAACTTCACAAACATCAACAGATGAAATAATTGAATGAATATAGATGTTCAAATATGGGCAGAATGGTGAATGTTACAGTGTGTAAATTGGCTACTTAAACCGGCCAATGACAGGTCATAAGCCCTGTAGATGCCTAGACTTCTATATTTATTTCTCTAAAATGTTTTTCATCTCTGTTGTAATATGTTAGTTTGCTTTTACTAAAATATTTTTTTCACCCATTTTCTCTCATTTTTACCGCGCGTAAGAAAACATTTTTTATATCCAATTTCCTCTGTAAAAACTCTGGCAGCACTCCAAGGATATTTTATTTGTTATACATATAGGTAATATACTTTCCTATGTAATTACAGAACAGCAATATTATTAACTAGTTTTATCTTTGACAAATACTTTTTTCAAACAGATCTGAAAATAAAATTACGATAAAAATGACATCAACTATTTGTAGAATATTTTAACCAATTGTAGATATATTTTCAATGTAAAAATATGGAGGCGTGAAGAGTTTAACTTAGTATTTATTGTACTGCCATTGTAAATAGTAAATTTTAATCTGTTTTGCGTAAATGTAATGAGCTTCAGAAATAAGTAATTACCCAGCTTAAATATATGATGTGATTGTTTACGTTTGCATTAACACTTGTACCAATGTTAGGTGTAAAATTAAATGTTATATCGCAAATAATTTTGTAAAAAATACTTTTAAGTTAATGTACTTAAATATTTAATAATAACCCCAACTAGAACATTGTAATGAAAACACCAAATAAATGTCTGAATATATTAAATTTTAGAAGAACTTGTACATTATGTAATCGTTGCATGTTCCGTCGAAATTCACAAAAATAAAAATAAAACACTTTTTTGATTTTATTACACACTAACATGTCTATTTTTAATTTTCAGTTTTCATTATTCAACTAGATTTAGATTTATTTATTTGACAAAATATTTTTTTTTTCAAATTTTTTTTAACTAGGTACGTAAATCAACATTAATAAAAACTATAAAGAAATATAAAATTCATTTTCATTTTTCTTTTTGGTGGCTTTTTAAAAATATCCTTCCAGCCCTATAGAGTAAAATATTGAAAAAAGTACCTAGTGACACGAAAATATACCCTTAATTGACGAGTCACCAGGGCTGCATTTGATGAGAATGTATATTCCATAATAACTGGGAGGAACCCATATACGGTAAATAAATAAGTTTGTATTTAAATGTTTCGTTCTGAAATTTTCTAACATTCGTTTTTTACAGATCCCAATTAGATTATTTCCTTAAATTCCTTTAATTTCTACCCATTTATTTATTTTTACTGGATGTTAGGCATCCTTAAATAATATTAAATTACATTTATTATATTTCTAAAACCGTATTCCTGCAAATGCACCGCTGTTAAAGAAGAGCTTCGTTTTTGTGCAGCTAGGGTAGTTTGACATTTAAAATAGATAATACTTACACTTATTTTAATATTTATTATTTTAAGCCTTGTTAATTACTTATAAACAAATACTTCCCAATGAAATGTTACACCATACTCTTTGCAATGTTTATCTGAACAGTTTTTACAAGCTTTCGCGACACAATCAGACATTTTGATTTCCAGTTTCGATTCTGAACTAACTGTGAACACCAGGGCAAACATCGCACTCGACTGCCGGTGCCGGTCAAAGACTATTGCCACATTATTGCAGTCGCATAAATTAACATAATTTAAATTTGCAACAATAAACAATAACCGTAGGTAGTACCTACCGTAATTAGTAGTTGACATCTGTCAAAGTGCTCCTCAGTTTTCGGTGTTTTTTAAAAATGTTTTTTAAGTTTTTAAAATGGTGATAATCTTTTCTTTTGGTGCATCAGTATCCTTGGCATACATTTTTAAAAACGTATTTGTTTTTTTTTTTTAATAAACTCACGAAGAATTTTATTCACACATTAATTTCAACTTTTTTTTTCTTCTCGCTAATTTTCTAACTATGGATGGAAATGAGAAACCTCCAAGCTTCCCTGGTGGAATCCAAATTCCAATCATCCATTTGTAAATGATTCAGATGACGGGATTAAATCCTCAAACCGAGAAAAAAACGTCCAATGATGAAAACAAAAAACGATTCCCTCATCTCTTTCCTCAAAGTCGGCAAATTTAAATTCTGAACATATTTCATATACCAAATATAAACAATAAGATTTTAGAGAAATTAACAGATTACTTTTTTTTACCTTACATTTGTGTTATGTTTTTTTTCCCTATCAAGCAACATTACCCGGCGACTTCATGAATGCCAGCGGCGAAAGTAAGGCGGAGTGGGGGAATTATTGGACACAGTCCGATGTATTCAAATATGATTCTACGCTCCTTCCGGACTATTCTTAATTCAATGGTTGACAGATTGATAATAATGCATAAAAGTGTTTAAATATTTTGTTACTGTCCGGTTGGGAATAGAACTCGGAACTCCTGTAGTTAACTACTTTACTATAAATCATCATCATTCCCTTTCTGCACCTGATGGTGCATAGTGCACTGCATTGGTACAACAATCTTGATCATTTTTGTTACATGAATACGCTATACGCTTCAGGTAACCAGCCCAGGGACTATGAAATATTCTGGTGTGAAAACACCCTTTTAAATAAATATTTCGTATTAATCATGTCGGAAATCGAACCCGAGACCTCTTGCATGGCAGGCTAACGCGCTGACCATTAACACCACGAGGCCGACTACTAAAAAACAGACATAAAATTCTTATAGAATTGAAATTTCTTATAGAATTGAAATGGCGATTATTCAGAATACTTTTTAAGATACGCAATGATTATTATTTGTGATATTTGAAGGATACATTCTCTATTCAATAATATTGTTTATTTTTTAAATAAATACTCTTACTTGATTATTTTGTAACAATTATAAGTACCAATGATTTATTTAAGCATAAGGCTATAGCAATAAGGTGAATTGTATAGATCGGTAGAATGAAGTAATCATATAATGTGCTTTACAGTTTTTTTTTAAGTTTAGTTAAGCCACACAAACAAATGCAATAATAGAATCGATGAAATAAGTTGTTTATAAGAAATTATTTGAGGTTGTAATTAAGTTGAATCCAACAGAAATTCAAAATATCAAAGACAAAAAAAAAAATCATTTGGAAGAATGAAATGAAAAATGTAAAAACGATACTTAGATAAATCTTTACGTTTTGGACAATAATTATGAAACATGTAACTTTTAAACTCAATTTTTTGTACGGTTACCTCAGAGTAATAACGCGCTGCCCATTTATAGATATGCCATTTCGCTTTTTGCATGGGACAAAAGCGTTGCGAATTTTGGTTTGGTTTAACAACAGATGTTTAACAGACTGTTTTGTCGCTGTGCTTGACTTTGCTTATAAATGTGGAAATTCTCTTATTATAAAAATATAAATTGGAATAACCCTGCAATAATCAATACATAAAACCTACTTTTTGAGGAAATAAATACACCGGTATTTCTAAAAGTAATTACAATCCAAATTAATATCGATTTGGTAACTCTCGACTTCCTAGTACCTACAGCCTATTGTTTTGTTGCAAACTGTAGCTAATTTTGTGATTGATAATCCTAGATCAAAAAGTGGTTCTATAAGTGGTAGCGCCTCATTACTCTGAGGTGAAAACTGATCAATGTAAATCCAACAAGCTATAAGTTAAATTTTCATATCCACAAATCTAATTAATCGGTCGACGGATCAGGCCAAACATTATTCGTAAGTTTGTCAAACATTAAAACACAATTTTTAGCCCTATCATGGTAACCACAAGCCAGTTCATATGTTTGAATTGATTATTCTTTTCTTCCCTTTTTAGTATGGATAGCAAAGAAAATGTTTGAATCCAACTTATCGTCATAGTATTGTCACTATAAGTTCTTACTGGCCCTAGGCACAATCGTAGTGGTAACTGGTAACACTCAGATTTGAAACAAATCAACTTTTATCCACTTCGATCTCACCAGACATCAACATTGCGGGAGACTGCTGCGAGACATTGCATAGATTTATATATGGTACTATTAAGCGTGTTGTCGAGATGTTTATTAAAATTTATGTTTATGTAATAATGTTTATTTGTAGTATTCTTTGATTTTATGCATGCTTCCACTTTCTATTTTGTTGTATCCCAATTTAACACAGGGCTCGTGGCCTCATAGTTAGGAATAGTTTATTTTTTTGTAATATGTATCTTTATATAAATAAAAAAACTCAAAACTCCAGAACTACGCTATCTATGATAAATCAATATCTCGACTGTTGGGCTAGAATGTGTAAATAAATTATTATTTATATTTTCAAACTTTTTCCCATAATTAGAATCTGTAAAATAGGAATGAATAAACTTCTTTAACTGCTTTGTAAAAGAGATTATTTTAACTCACTAATAGTCCCCTTTACAATTATTTGAATTTTGAATGACATCTGTAAATAAAACTACAAATCTAGCCATTAAGGTCAAACCGCACTAGAGCATCACTGCGCAGCACTGGATGGCGTGTCGCAGCAACAGGAAATTTTATTTTCAATGTTTTGCCGCACTAAAGCTGCATAGAACATTTTGTCAAGCCGCTTTTTGACCATTATGTTAAAAGACACTAAGATGGCCGCCATAAAAATGCATTTTTTTTTACATTACTTATTTTTAGTTTGTAATTCTTCTATACCCCCAAACAACATTAAATAAATGTATGTATAGATAAAAACCACCAAATGTAAATAAAATACTTAAGTGCAATATTTTTACATTATTTCGTAATAGATTTAGAATGTAATGAAAATCAAACGAATTATTTTGTTATTGTTTAAATTAGAATGTGACTTATAGTATGTAATACATTAACCAATAAATGATTATATCTACCTACACGTGCTTTATATATTCATTTATTCATCGACCTATAAATACACATAGAGCGCCCTGAGCCCCCAAAAATGATGACATTTAAGTCATGGGAAAAATTGTTAAATGTCACTTTTTTTTAATTTTGAAGTTTAGCAATTTTAAAGTTTGATAGGCTCTGAAAAATTAGAATTTTAGTTCACAAGCCTAATACTAGTAGTGTCAGTAGCTGCATTGAACATTTATTTCTCAAGAATTTTTTTTTCAGTGTATTCACATAAGATGTTGAAAGATCGACTCCCCTGACATATCATATTTGGCCATCTTTCAACAGACACGGGCATAATACCTTTAGAAATAGAGTCATCATCATCATGATTCTCTTTCCGCACCCAATAGTCCATGGGGCACTGCATTGATACACCAATTGCAGCGTATCTTTAATCATTTCTATTGCATGAAGGTAAGATGATCAGCCTTAGCCTTGGGGCTAGGGACTAAGAAATATTCTAGTGTAAAAACATCCTTTTCAAATAAATATTTCATGTAAACCATGCCAGGAATCAAACCCAAGACCTTTTGCACGGTAGGCACACACACTCTCCACTACACCACGTAGCCGATATTAGACATCAGAAATAGAGTGATGGCTGACAAAATAAGATATGTTCGACATATATTTTGCCATCTAAAAAAAAGACGCCAAAACAAGGTGTAAAAACATATCATAAATTGTCAACCATTACTCCATTTCTAAAGATGGTATGTCACAAATGTTGTCGTGTCATGTTTGTTCTTAAGTCACATATCTCAATTTGCCATCTATGGAAATAGAAAAATAGACATATCATAAAGTGGCATGGCTAATATTCTCTAATAGAAGACTGGATTTTACCCCTCAGGGACCTGTTATTACAACAGAGATGGAAAACATTTTAGAGAAGGAAATGTAGAAGCTTGGCATTGGCTGGTTAAAGTGTGTTACACAGTGTGTAAAGTGGCCACTAAAACCAGACAATAACCGGTCATAAACCCTCTAAATGCCTAGAATTCCATATTCCCTTCCCTAAAATTTTCTGTATCTCTGTAATATGTTGGGCTTCATCTCTGTTGAAAAAATATCTAATATTATACTTACCATGCAGTTCGATTGACATATTTTCAATTTCTAATAAAAATATGACTGGCAGTCCCAACACTCGTGTACGGAAGGGAAATGTGGAATTGGCAGATGACGGACGAAAACAGAGTGAATGCGGTGCGGTCTCTTAGACGAATGTGTGGAAAATCAACGTATGATAGGGTTACGAATTATAAAATCAGACGAGAGTGGAAATCTGAGAATGGACGATAAAAGAATGATAAAACAGATATTTATAATGAGAATGAATGGTAACGTAGGACACGGACGACCAAGAAAGACGTGGCATGATCAGATAAGTCAAAATGTCAAGTCAGGCCATGGTCAAAAGCAGACACAACTGAAGAGCATGTACATGTATAATGTGGAAGAAGCTAGGAATGTATGTCAGTAGGGGGAAATGGCTTCTCTACATGAGGGAGTGGGAATATTATCCATGGCTTTATCCCACTGAGTTCCTCCGGGGTATGCTCGGTTACAGCAGTTTAAAGACCAGAAGGAATGTGTATTTAACTCCGCACTTCTTTCCATCGTTGTGCGGTATTATTGACAACCCTGAAATTATGCGGAGCATTACCTTTTATGTTCCGGATAATTACCTTAGACAGCGTCAGCATAGACTGTTTCACATTCCAATATACAGGACCAACCTGCCAATCGAAGGGCTATCTCTATGTTGAAAAATATTACTTTGGACATTGACATTTTTCACGTCTCTGAGTGAATTTTTCGTTGCAAGATTCTCTTCCTTTTTCAACATATTATTCTTTGGGTATTATGTATACTTATGTGTTATTTTTATATATACATAATTTTACCTAATTATTTCTATATGTATGAATTAAGATATTCCATTTTGTAAGGTACATATATATGAATAAATAAAGTTGAATTGAATTGAAAATAGCGAGATGGTAATTGCAGTAAGCTGTACAGTTCATGGGGATAAACTATTGATAATTTGACGCACAAGTAAAACAAGAAGTTGTATTAATAAAAACTCTTTAATTTGATTAGATTCTTGAGTGTGGATCGAGTTAAGATTAAGAACAAAGAGAATATTCTTCATTAACAATATACACTGGGTCCATAAGCAATGTTGGTAAGGCGATTTGTCTATTACTTTGAGTAATATATTATAATATATAATACAAGCTACAGAACACAATGTGTGTAGGGGAGACACCATCCAATCCACAAGACCCGACGAGGTGTGAGATTAGTCGGTTTATTCGTGTTAATTCAATTATTACAACACGGCTGGCTTACAAATAAGTTAAACTTAAAAATATCAATTTAAAAAATATTAAAACTCAAAGGTATTAAACATCTATGACAAGTTTACACAACTAAAAGATTGTGTGAAATCCTCTCCGTCTATACAAAGCGATACTAAGTAAGAAAAATATGGATTTTTTTTACACAATTCAATGCACATATAAAAAGTGCGCTCATTTACAAAAAGGACTATGTATAATTACGATTACAAGTTTAGCGTTTGGCCGGTTAGTATAAATGTGTCATACCGAATTCAAAATCTTCGCAAATTGGCAAACTGCGTTCGAAATCAATTACATACGTAAAAACGAGTTTGTGTTATTGCAGTTCTGTTCACTGGCGTATGAACAACTGCTAAAACACAAATGAACAAAAAGTTAAAGAGTTCGTGTATTGTCGAAGTATAACCACTGGCGAATGGAAACTCAACAAAACAGCTAATTCTTCATCGCTACGTTGATTGTGCTGGTTGCTTTTTCGCAAGTTAAAATATGTATATTTACAAAAGTTACAAAACAAAAGAAAGCTATCTTCTTTCTTAATAAATTATAGTTAAAATTAAAAACACGAACTAATAAAGGGCGATAATAATGATTGTTTATATATATTAGTCTGTTAATCAAGTTAAATATAATGACCGGTGAGCGACGCGTCGCGGACGTAGCTGGCGTACTGCGTGCCGCAAACGCGTCGCATTTACAATTAAATCACATTAGAAAAACTAAACAAATATTGAAACACGCAAGTTACAGACACGAGCAAGTTTACGCACTGGCGAATGCGCAAACTGAACGCGTCTGAAATGGAATAGACGATTTCAACAAATTTAAATAATTAATCAATTTTGACGACGCAAAAAATGGTCCCTACGATAAAAAAATTATGACTCTTATAAATAAATGTTTTTTTTTTAACAAGGTGCTTTTTTTCTTCGCATACTCTTTATATGAAACAGCGATAACATATTTTATCGTAATATTTTTAAATATGGGAATTTTAAATTTTTTAAATTTTAAAACAAGTACAATATAAATGCAAAAGAGTTTAAAATTAAAAAGAGCACCTTAAAAACAACTTTTGACAAAGGAGATCAAATTCAGATAAAAAAATTGGCAAATTAGCGATACTAATATATTTTTTTAATCATAAATTACTAAATGAAAAAAGCAAACTGAAATATCTGAAACAAATTTCCTTTGTCGAAGAGTTAATTTGATGGCAAACATAATTAAAATAAATACACTGAAATACTTTTCAATAAATTAAAAACACAATTGGAAAAATTTCGTGCTTCAAATTTGATGGAAAAATTTGAACTGAAATAAAGATCTGAATAATTTGAAGAAATTCAAATACAGATTTCTTCCACTGACTTCAGAATGTCGTACATACAATTCACAATTGTAATTCTGTAAAATCCGATCTAGAACTTTAAAAAAATGAGACAAGATAAAAAAAATATTGGCAAGATGTAAAAAATACAAAAAAATACAATGTTTCGCATTTTAAAATCGCTTAAATAAATCAAAGTAGATAAAAAAAAATCGATGCAAAATTATTGAAGATCGTGCTGTTTTAAATATCACAGGGTAAAAAAATGTTGCGTTTTAAAATGCGATTCGATTTCTAGATCGGATGCGTTGATCGTTTTCTTATTTTTTCGTTTATAGTCTGAACGGTTCTCTTCTGTCTGGTGTGGCCGAGCTCCGCACGGGAGTTTTCCTGCCGTTGGCGGCAGCCGTTGCGCTGCCTGCGGCCGTGGACGACTCTGAAGCGCTGGATCCCTTCCTTAGGAGGCGAGAAGCGGCGGTGGTCTGGCCGGGAAGCACCGGAGTACTGCTTCCGGAAGGAGTTCGTACCCTGGACAAAACCAAAGATTCCTTAGAATATTGTTCGTGATTAAATACTGAAAACGTCTCGGTTATATCCCGCTATATTATGTAATAAACATACAAATATCTGTATCAATCTTGGCAACTTAGCGGTGCAAACTGAGCCGTCGTCTTTCCGTCGTAGTGACGACATTTACTCAGCCAGGTTGATGAAATTGTTAATAAATATTCATTACCAGATGTTCTACTACTAATTTCAAAGGTAAACGTTATGAAAAAGTATGTTAAAAACAAATATTAAGTATCTTTCACTCGGGTCTATTTAGTGTCGACGATGATATTTGAAATTATGGAAGAAATCTTAGGAGCTAATACGACAAATTAAAACATGAAAATAACTGAAAATACAGAAATCATATAGGATCCTAAAATAAGTACAAAAAAATATACAAATATTATTAAAGCGGAAGCTAATTTATCTTTTCATATCAGAAATATAATTCAATTTTTAAATTTAAAAACTTGAGTGACTCTTTAAAAAAATTTCATCACATTTTAAAAAGTGTGATCTATGAAATATGTAAAGATCGCCAAAAAAATCTGTAAGTAAATATTCCTTCAACACGAAACAGTCATTGAGGTAATTTTCGTGAAAATGGCACTGAATAAATTTATTATAAATTCAGCGAATGAATACTTTGAATCCTATAGAAATTATTTTTAAAATTGCGACCAAATTTGAATTACACATAACGCTTAAGGCAATCTATATTGATATACATATATATATATTTATACTTTTTTATCAAATAATAAAAAAAAATACATATCGACGGTCCCTATGTATACACTATCGAATCTGCATTTCACGAGGTTTACAGAGAAGCAAAAACAAAGTTTGATAGTTTTTAAAGAAGCTATCAGATACTGCAGAATTGCTAAACACGAGTCTATTAAAATACAACAGATACACTTTTGGCACATAGTATACATAAGTACCGATGAAATATTTACTAAAAGATAAAAGACAAAACATTTGACATAAACAGACTAAAAATTTACTAATTTTAATATCAAACTTAAATCCATTTTTATAGCCCTAAAACTAATTATTACTCCATATTAAAAAGACACAATATCCCAATGATAAGAACGTTTAATGCTAGACCTAATTTTGTAAGTCATGGAGAGTTGAGATATTGAATATTTTTCACTTGGGTCTTTTCACCATCAAGATGACGATATCTAGATTCATAATAATTGTTGATAGGAAATATATAAATATGTAAGAATAGGTAAGATATAGGATACTGAAATATTATTTTAAGAAGGGTATAATTTGTGTGGAATTTACCTCATTAGTAATTGTCGGTAGTCGATAAACATGTCATAGACACAGACGTATAACAAATAGACACGTTATTAATTTACTAGCTGCAGCTCGTATTTAGCAAATATTACATTGCTCACAACAAGATGGTCTGTTTACATTTTTTTTTAAATATGCAAAAAAAAATACAACAGTATTATTATTTTTTCCGTGCAACGTTGGATAAATATTTTAAATTACCTGAAAATGAGACGTTTAGCTCCCTATGGAACAAACAGCGTGTATTAGCGTCAGTGCGCCGTACTTGTATGCAATTTTTCTCAGAAGCGCACTCGGCGAGTATGACATGAGACGTCAAAGTGACGTGACACCAGCTACAAGCTGTTTTGATTTTAAACCCGAAAATTATTAATGAAAAGTTGTTTTTATACATTGATAGTTATATTATTAGAATTGTAAAAATTCGTTCTAAATATAACCCTATTAAAGATATTTATACATATTTCCTTGGTTCAGTGCGATGTCAGCCTCAGTGTAATTCGTAATTTGTTTTAAATTGTGGAAAATGTTACAAATCATTAACACATTTAATCAATTGGACTGTATATTACGAATGAAACGATGTAACTATTCTATATTTTTCCTTTTTTCCTTTTTCCATTTTTTTCCTTTTACCTTTTTTCATTTTTTTTTTTCATTTTCCTTTTCCTTTTTCCTTTTGTTTAAAAAAATGTTATTACTGTTTTATTTTATTTTTACATCTGAGCATGTTTTTCATTCTTTATTTCAATTCTTAACTTTTAATTACTCTTAGAAATTTTCTTCATTTTTAATATTATTTCTATTTGTAAATACTCACTACAAACTACAAACTTTAAAATATCTTTTTTTACTTAAATTTTCATTTTTAAACGACTTTCATTTATGTTTTTTTTTTCCTTCTCTTTTTTATACTTTCATAATTAACCTTTCATATAATTGCTTTATAATATGGAAACTTCACTGGTCCATTAGAGTTAAGTCTAATTGTGTAAAATATTAAAGTTTGTAACTGTACTGTATGTTTCCTAAATAAAAGAAAATAAAAAAATAATAATAAAAATAGTGACAGACCGAAACTAGATTTTCAGCCATAACCGAATTTCAGCCTCTGTTCTAGTTTCAACCGAAACTTATTTAAATAAGTTAAGAGGCACACAAGAAAGCAATTACTCACAAATTGAAATGCATTGACTTTGCGCTAGAAACGTGTCTATTTAATGTACGTCATTATCTTAGACATATCCATTAATTTAGAAGGGAGTTATATTTTAAGGAAATTACCTCATGTGATTAGTGTTAGTGGTGTTAGTGATATCCTTAGAGAAGACGGGGATTTTGGAGCCGGAGATCCTTCCTAACGGTGTTGATCCTTCGTCGGGGCGATGGAAGGATCCACTCCTGGTGGCGGTGCGTAGTACAAAGGTTATATTAGTCACAGAGAGAAGGAGAGAGATTCAGATAGAGATAAAATTAAGGGTTATTTGGATATAAGAAAATTTACTGTAAATATCGCACATCCGATAAAATAAAATAAAGCCACAATTAAAAAAACTGATGTTTAGTTGAGCATAAAAAATTTACTAGTAAAAATACAGCTTTAAAATTTACCCAATTGATGGCTGTATGACACACTTACGCCAACACTTTCGTAGTTCTCAAACAGTGTCATATTTGAACTATTTTCTTTGTGACAATCGAGATATAAAAAAAAAAAAAAAATACACACATTGGCATTGCTTGAAAGCATTAAAAGAAAAACAATGAAAAATACATATTAACAAATAACAACAGGGATGGAGGATACCTTAAATAAGGGAATATGGAAGTCTAGGCATTTACAGGGCTTATGACCTGTCATTGGCTGGGTTACTTCCATATTCCCTTATTTAAGGTATTCTCCATCCCTGTTGTAATTTGTTAATCTTAATGACTCTCGAGGGGGTGAAATCCAGTCTTTTGTCTACGAACATTTGGACAAACTCAAATATTGTAATGAAACCAACTGGTCCAAGAAGAAGTTTAAAAATTGAAAAATTGTTTTCAGGCGTTGCCTAGTATGTGAAATAATTCAGTCAGATGAATCTCTTCGCAACAGTAAAGGTTTCGGCTCTTTAACTTCACTAAAGTCAACAAATGGAAGAATTGAAGAAGTATGGATGTTTAGACATAGGCAAAATGGTGAATGTTACACAGTGTGTGTGAAGTGGCCACTTAAACCAGCCAATGACAGGTCATAAGCCCTGTAAATGCCTAGACTTCCATAATCCCTTATTTAAGGTATTCTCCATTCCTATTGTAATTTGTTAATCTTAACGACTCCCGAGGGGGTGAAATCCAGTCTTTTGTCCACGAACATTTGGACAAACTCGAAAAATACATACTTTAAATATAATAGGTTAGTGTTTTTTTTTTTAATTTCTATAAATTATGCTTTTTGAGCATATTGCGATTCTATTTTATCAGATGTGCGAAATGTTGTTTGAGCTTACATTTTTAATGTAGATAGGCAGTCATATAATGAAAAAATGTAGTTTTGAATTTTAAGAAAGTACAGTCTGAATTTGGAAAAGACTGTAATTTATTCTACTATGGAGAGAGTAGGAAAGTGGAAGTCTAGGCATTTACAGGGCTTATGACATGTCATTGGCTGGTTCCAGAAGAAGTATACAAATTAAAAAATGTTTTAGGCATTGCCCACATCAATAAATTATCTTTAACTTCACAAAAATCAACAGATAGAATAATTGAAGAAATATGCATGTTTAAACATAGGCAAAATGGAGGGTGTCACAGAGTGGCCACTCAAGCCAGCCAATGATATATCATAAGCCCCGTAAATGCCTAGCCATCCATTTCCCCTTCTCAAAAATGTTTTCCCTCTCGGTTGCAATAAATTTCAATCTCAATAACTCCCTGAACAAAAAATCCAGCCCTGTATAAAACATTATTTTAATTTTTTAAAATGTCGTAGAAAAATTGTGAAACAGAAAATATATGAAAAAAACTGTTAGAAGGTTGTTAAAAGTAAATTGTTTTTAAAATAACATAATTTAAAATGAATATAATATTGTAAGTAAGCATTATGCCATGCAGAAAAGACACAGATTGGCAAAAAGATAAAAATATAATACATAAAGAATGAAAAAAACATTGAAAGTTATAACAATAATTATAACAAAGTAACGTTTCAACACTTAAAACAAATACAAGGTATATCCAGAAAGTAAGTTCCGTTGGTATTTCTTGCTATCGCAGAAATGCGAGCGCAGTTTTGCCCATGTCTGGTACTTACCCTGACCTATCGAGGAGTTGATGCCATTTTGAGTTGGCTGATTGTTGTGTACGCTTCGTAGTGCTTGTTTGAAATACCAAAAAAACACCACCCGTTTATGAAAGTGGCAAATTCCAACAAAATGTTGGAAGTTATATAGAAAATTAGTTTAAGGTCAAAATATTTCTTCACTATATATATTTTTTTAATATAAATTTGTATTTTTCAACCCCCGAAACGGAACTTACTTTATGAATACACCTCAATATAATGAAAAAAACAAAAAGAAACATTGAAACTTGTAACAATAATTAGAACAAAGTAATGTTTCAACACGTAAAACAAATATTATACACATTAACTAGGTATCAGCGTATTCAGCGATTTATACAAAATAAAATGTGTAGTTAAAATATTTAACATGGAAAAACACAAAGTGCTTTAAATACATTTTTTTACAAATATGTACAGCTAGAAAGTTTACTTAACTTAAGGCTAAAAAATAACACCACTAAAACCAATTAAAACAATTATAAAACACCAGAACAATGAAATATCACCAGAACAATGCCAGTCACACAAATTTGATATACATAACTTGAGTTCAAAACGTCACACCGTGCATAAGGCACCACATTGGTACAACAAATACTGTGTACTTCGATCAGTATAACCCTTCAGGTGGCCACATCGCATCTGAAGTCTTAAGTCTCTTTGGAGGTTCACACATACAAGGAAAAATTGCTCGATCAAAATGAGAAAAGCTGCCCGAAGGAGCTCGATGTAATCTGTTAGTCTTGGCATCTTTGCGCTGAAAGACGGTAATCCAGAAGTACACAATAATGTATTTCATTGGACTGAGAAAAAGAGGGAAGTTAATTCTTCACTAACCGGGATTAAGTTGAACGGGTATGATCAATTCGCCGAAATTATTTTTAAAACAATGAAATTCCTTTTGGAAGGCTCAAGATCTGTATATTTGACAGGACCTATAAAAGGCCACGGATAGTAGCGAGAAGCTGTATTTGGTGATCTTAGAGAGGGGGAAAGGGACAAGACCACAGAATGTGTTCGGAAGATTGATTAGGAAATCCGCAGCAGCATGAAGGGAAATAATTTTTCCAGAACAAGGACAGTGAAATATGTTAACCCTGTCAGGAACTTCGAGCAATATAGCCAAATTTATGTTCGCTGGATCAACTTTTTCAGGATTTTTATCCGAGATTAGGAATCGTATTATTCAGATATCTAACTACATATATCAAAAGCCTAATGTATTACAATTAATTGTATTCGTTTTGAATATTATAAATCATCATTTAAAATTACATTTGTTTGCAAATTTGTGGTTTTGGCATTGGATGGATGATATACGTATGTGTGAATCATGCAATGAAAGTGTATGGAGGAAAATAATATGTGATTTTTATATTTTGACGATTTCATGGTGTATGCTAATTTACAAAAAGCAGTGCTGTTAAAACAAAATGTTCAACACAATTGTGTGCTTCGTTGAAATAAAATTATACATATTAATTATAGACAATTCTATAACAGGATAAGATGTGAAGATATGGTATCGAAATATTTAAATGCATGATGCAAATCAAAATATTGAGTTGGGTTATGTTTCTTTGGCGGTGTCGGGGATTACAGATCAGAGTTTCAATGTTTGACTCTCTACCACAATTTTTTTTCAGAAATCATCTAGTTTCCAGGGCCCCAATTACAATACGGAAACGAACAGAATTACCATCAATTTTAGAATTTTACGTACAAAAAAAAATATATTTTCAATTTAAAACATGTGCAATTACATGTTACCGACCAAGATACTTAAAATTTTTATGCAAATATTCATATTTTCATATTTTTTTATTTTAAATTTGGTATTGTGATGACTCTGTTATTCTTATTCAGAAAAATGGGGGCAGTCCTATATAAGCTCC
The DNA here is from genome assembly GCF_059751315.1 of Micrasema longulum. Classification (NCBI taxonomy): domain Eukaryota; kingdom Metazoa; phylum Arthropoda; class Insecta; order Trichoptera; family Brachycentridae; genus Micrasema; species Micrasema longulum. The sequence goes on from NW_028277887.1 coordinate 17,804, forward strand.
TGACATCCTGTGACTTCGTAGTACTTAAATGTATCGAGGTATTAGGTAAGGAGCGAGCGCTCTAACATCCTCAAGTTTAGCCTGAGGCCCCCCGAGGACGCGGCTTCCTTTGTGATATAAAGCATCACATTCGCGGAGAATGTGTACAGATGTTTCCTCATCTGCACTGCAGAACCTACATCTAGAAGATTCAGAGCGGTTCATTCTAGCGAGGTGTTTATTCAATCTGCAGTACACTGTAAGGGCTCTAGTAATAACTTTGTAAACATCCCATCGTAATCGGGTCCCAGTATTGGAAAAAGAAATGGTTTGATGTTTTAAAGAAATGAAATGACGGTGTTAATATTTTTAATTACAACGAAGCACATTGTGTATTATGAACAACAACAAAAAACCATTACAAAAACGCGAACATATAAAGGCAGTGCATAAATCTCCACTCAAAGTACCGTGGCTGTTTGTCAACACTGGGAGATCGCTCCACAGCCGTAGTGCTACAACTCGTCTCCGAGAACGGTTGCTGACCGACGCCGGAGATGCTATAGCTCGAGTTGGAGCTGCTGGCGTTCGATATGTTGGAAATGTTGAACAGCGAAGAGTCCTCTTCCGGAGATCTCTGCTCGTTCTGAGCTTCCGGCTTGCGGTGAGGAGACTCGGATCTAGACTTCTCCCTCCTGTCGCTCGGGGCGCTTTGGCCCACGAACAGGGGTATCTTGGATCCCGGCGCCGGTTGTATCGGGTGGGAATGTGACTTGGAATGTTTCATACTCTCGTGGCCGAGGGAAGCCGGTTGAGATGATGATTTGCTGTGTTATCGCATCCCCGGGTAGCAAGAGTGGAGAACACATCACATTAATATAAGCAGATTTCATTTTTGTGTACAGTACGTCCGACAAAGACATAATTATAATATAACCAAACACATGTGGCCTTCTCGTATCAAATATACAAACAGTACCATAATCCCAAATGTGTATGCATAAAGATTTAATCAAATTGCCCACTAAAAACCAGATAAAATTATCAAGATATTTTATACAAGATGTTTTGGCATTTTCATGAATCAAATTCAATTAATTCCACACAACTGCGATAATAAAACCGATTAATAGTCGAGGATATTGCACACAAAATTGCAATAGTTTTTTTGCTAAATAATATCATCTGGTTTTTAGTGGGTAAAATGCCATCACCATTAAAAATAATCCTAATGATTTGAATGAAAATTATCAAAGTAACGAGATGCAATTATTCATTGTTATAAAAAAGGATTTTAATTAAGTTTTTTTTATAAATGTCGGGAATCTTTGAAAAGCATCTTATATACGAGGATCGATTGATATGCTCAACCCCAGACTTATTTTGAAATGAATGAGATAAAGTTTTTGTAGCTCATTTTTCGACCTAGTTCCCTTGGACGGTGAAATTCTTTCAGCGATGCTTCGACATTTCTATAGCTTCCTTGCAGAATATTTAGCCCTAGCACACAAGGCGTCAAGTTTCAATGAGGTCATGTGCCGTGTAGATGGGTGGTTGGCAGGAATTGGACAAATATTCTACCAGGAAGCTACAGAAATGTTGGAGCATCACTGGAAGATAAGTCCAGGATGACAATGTCAAAAATAAGGTACAAAAATGTATTCTTGTCCATTTTGAAATAGGTCAGGGATGGAAAATATCAATTAACCCTCGTACATAATTTTAACGTTAACAAGTTATCTAATAGACAATAGATTTATTTACTAAATATAATTTGTGCAATGAAGGGTTTCTGTACAATAAAATATAATCAAGTTTGAAACCAATTTTGTACAGGTGAAGAATTTGTTCATTTAAGATTGCTGGTAAAGATAGTTAAAAGATTGACTAAACTTTAATTTAAAATACAAAAATACAAATTCTATGACCCCTTCTGCGCAAAAGCACAATATAAAAATTATCAAACACATAAGTAACATCCAAAATATCTCAATATTAAAAATAATCATAGTAATATATTGTATTGCTCTCCTCCATATAGCCCAGTGCTAAACAAACGCTATGTCCCCTCCCCCCCAAGCAGAAACAATCTCCGGAAAACACAAAACTATTGGAAAACCACAGCACAAAGACACAACTTAGGACGGATAGGACACAACTCGGGAAGTAAAGGAACGCAGACACATTTTGCGTAGACACAATAAAGATCGAAGAGAAAAAGAAAAATAAAAGAGAATGATATAAAAATTTAGATATAAAATAATATAGTAAATTACCCGCACTGAGTTGACATATTTTTAGTATGGGGCTTTATAACTAAAAACAGATCTTCATTTTCCTACTCCAGTAGTGCATTTTAATGCAGCGTATCCTGAACATTTGATGCATGGAGGCAAGATGTTTAGTCACGCTTTAGATCCAGTGCACCGACTTAATTAAAAGTTAAAAATCACCTTTTTAAAAAAATATTCCATTTCGAGCTGGCCAAGAATCGAACCAGACTTTAGGTACGGTAAGCAAATGCTCTGATCCAGTGGTACTTCACCGGTGCACCGTGAAACAAATTATAAAAGTAGAAAAATTAGCAAAATAATGAAAACAAAGAGTCGTTTGCGAAATTATTGTTACAGTTTTTAGTTTCATATTTGTCTACAATAAACTATCGTTTAGTTATCACTAAAAAAAAAAAAAAGAAAGAAATAGATTTGGAAAAAAAGACAGAGATGCCTGGAGGATATTTGTGGACGCCATATTTTTATTAAAATTTGCGTACTTATAATTTACCCAAATATTTCAATTTTGGTGGCCATTTTCAACGAGTTGTAAATAACTCACTATCAGAAAAAGAAAATCCAGTTGGATTAGAGAGGGGTTCGAACCTCGGACCTCTGATCCGTGAGTCCGCAACACTAGCCACGGGACCACAACCCGATTCGAATATGCTTCAACTAGGGAACAGACGTGGAATGGTGATGATGATATCAAATATTCCATTTTTGAATTTCCAAAATCTGCAAAATCTGGCAAACTCATTGAATTGATTTTACATTTTGCTAAGGGTATTTATTAGTTGCAGTTTTTCCAGATATGTTTATATCTATTGTTTAATGTTTTTCTAACTGTTACTTAATTCGTCTTATTTGTAATAAAAGTTATGTCTGTATATTTTTCTTTGTATTCTGGCCATTTGATTTTAATGCAGCGCAATTTTTTCTTATGATCAAAAATGCACTATGACTTTGTAAAGGTTAAGAACCACAGCTCTGACCAGTACACCGCAAGATGGAATTAATCTCCAGTTGATTTCATATTTATAAAATAGTTGTGTGTTCTTTTAATTGTTTTATTGTGTCTGTTCGGGAAGGGCAAGGATCGGTTTTGGTGTGAGAACTACGTTGGGGCGTGTAGATAGTGAGGAGAAACAGCAAAATAACACAACACCCGGTGCCAATAATTTGTCCTTGCTTCTGTACCTGGCTAAGGATCCCGTTGCAGACAATGTAGGAATACTCGAAGTTCTGAACATCCCACTTCCCGTATACCTAATGGGGAGTTTACACAAATTTTTCTTGTATTTTAAGTCAGTCAAATTGTATGCACATATGTAAATACGCAGTCAACACATCAAGTAAAAAGGGAATATTTTGATATTAACCACTTCATGGTGCTTTAAAGATCGATTGTCTCATGGTCAAATATGATTAATTGTGATCAATTTGGCATGCATTTTTGCCAAACAATTGACGGTAAAATATTACTGTTATTATTATTTGTTATAGGCAGGCAGCCTTCGCTCGCCTTATCTCGTATACTGCTTTTTGCATCTTCCTTTAAAAAAAGCATCCAAATGGTTTCTGAACTATAGTCTTTAAAATATAGCTTGATTAGAATGATAGTTGTCAGCAAAAGTGACGACATAAGTTTGTAGTAACGTCTAAGGAGTGATTTATATTGAAACACAAAAAATCATTCATACCTGGCTTGTTGATTAATTTTTTTAATACAATGCTTGACATATAAATCAACATAATTATATAAAATCAGCTTAAAAACTAAAAAAAAAACTCAAATAAACCCAAAATTCTTCTCGAAAACTTTTTCCCTCTCTGTTGAAATAAATTTAAATATGAACAACTCCCTAGGGAGGAAATCCAGCCAGTCTGCAAGCATTTGGACATAATCAAACATTGTCAAATAAACCTAATTATTAACGACGTTCTTACAAGGTTATATCATTTTGCTAAAATGTTAGTGATGGGACAAATTGATCAATGTAAATTGATCAAATAAAAAATAATTCATCTGTTTTTGTTTAAGAAAAAAAGTATTTAATGTTTTATTTTTTAGTAAGTAATTATTTTAAACATACTATAATAGGCTTGTTTTTGCATTTTTATATCAATTTTCGGAAACAGAGTCTCATGTTTGCATGAAAAAACTGATAAAATCGATTTGATCGGTACATGATCAGTGATCAGTGATCAGTAATTTCTCATCACTAGTGACATGCATTTGGCAGCTGTCATTTTAATCATGCTATATTTTAAGGAATACAGTTCAGAACTAATGGACATCTAGACTTAGAAATTTATTCCAGTCTGAAACCACCCTGCTGGAAAGGAAGTTTTTCTTGGGATCGAGATGAATTTGGGGATGATAAGAGCTTCCAGTTACGAACCCGTAAATTGGGTTTGAATGATACATCTCACGCAGGGGACAGTAATAATGTAAGCCTATCTACCCTCAAGTCCTATCTCTTCCGTCGTTCTGCCCATGATGTAGTCCTGGTGCTTTTAATCTACCGTGACAGGGCATACTTTTGAGAAGTTTGAGGATTTTTATAGCACATCTTCGGACTTCACACAAAATCGGTCTTATTTTTAAGAATTGTCGTATAGGTTTACAATAAAATCAGTTTTAAGAATTTATCTTATATGGCGCTAATAGTTTTACACAACACATGTCTTACCTGCATTGTTGTGGTCAAAATACAATATGGGGTACAACGTCCATAAATCGATGACACACACATATGCGCCAAATGATTTTATTAGAAATCTAGAGCGCCGACCGAAGAAGTAACTTAGCATTTTCAGTTTAACATAATACATTATAATGTGCAAGACCAATATTATTACGACAAATTACAATCATTTTTAAAGTTTTTTTCCAAGGTAACATGAAGTGGTTAGTAACAAATGAAAAGTATAAAGATATATTAAAAAACACAAAAGGGTGACATAAAAACCATTTTGGCATTTGAAAAAGGAGTACGAAGTTACAATTTCTTGAAAATATGGTCCCGACAATGAGCATTCATTGTTTGTACAGCATTCCACTGAATAATGCAGTTTGAAAGATCCTAATATAAAAATAAAATACTTGTAGTATTTCATTTTCAAGAAAAAATAATTGTATCAGATTTCCCGTAGGGCTGAAGTTCCTCATTTGATGCCTTTACTGGGAAAAATCAATTTGAATGTTTGACTCGACCAAAGTCTTTTCCGGTTTTCCTTATTCATATTTTGGACATGACCATATTTGTTCCTTAAAATTGTTTCGATAAAATATATTTTGAAAAAAAATATCTGGAATTATTTTAAATGCAATTAATGGTATTCATCAGAAAACAATTTTTTAAAAAGTACGTTTTTGTACTAAACCTCAGGATTGAAAGGACTTTATCAGTTGGCAAAGTTCGAAAAATGACATATAACTGCATTTGAACCTGTTTTCTGAAATTTTGTCATTTAGAGGGTTAAATCAGTATGCTGACGATATGTTGAGCAAATCGTATCATGTATTAATTTTTTGCAGATTATCAACTTCGCATTGACCTTACGAAATGATTAGTTTACAATATTTGTGAGCCTAACCTTCCTGGCGCGGGGCTGATGAGGCCGGTGGGAGTCCGCGCCCTCGTGCTGCCGTTGGAGGCCCCCAGCTTAGAAACGGCGGTCCTCGGCGTGGAGAGCCCGGAGCGGGCCGTGTTGGTCGAGGGGGCGATCCTGCGGGACAGCGGGATGCGAGAAGGCGTCCCGTCATCTGCGAAAAATAGTTTTTTTAGATCCTCAGATAAGCAGAATGATCTTGAAAGGTATGCTTTACCATAACCTCTAGTGTCCCTGGGTATGTACGTAGACTTCAGTTTTTTGATCAGTCAAACTAGTCTATATAAACTGGATAAACCAAAATCTCAAGTCTGGTCATGTCAAAAGCAGACACAACCGAAGGCCATATATGACAAGATGTATGAATGTAGAAGAAGCAAGGAATATATTTCAGGATAGATGTGTGCGGCGGTCCATCCTCTTTACCTGCCCCTGCGAAGAAATGGCGTGATGATAGTAGTCCGTTAATTAATAAAAAATAAACGGCGATAGATTACCTGTGCTGTCCAAGGACAGGTTTGAGCCGTGCCTGGAGGGGGGTTTAGATCCTGTGCGACTTGCCGGGCGGGAAGATGGTCGTGACGAAGGTCCAGAGCCACCGGGGGTAAGGGTCGATCTACAAACAAATATATATTAATTGAGTCAATTGGATCCTCGACTCTTCCATCTGTTGACTTTTGTGAAGTAAAAGAACTGAAACCTTTATCATGCGGGTGATATTCATCCGGCTGAACCTCTCACCTGATAAGGGTTTCAGCTCTTTCACTTCACAAAAGTCAACAGATGGAAGAGTTGAGGAAATGTGGTGAATGTTACACAGTTTGTAAAGTGGCTACTGAAACCAGCCGATGACAAGCTATAAGCCCTGTAGATGCCTAGACCTATATATTTCCTTCTCTAAAATGTTTTCCATCTCCGGTGTAGTATGTTACAAAAGCTCCCTAGGGGGTTGAATCCAGTTCATGTCTACAAAAATTTGGACAAACTCAAAACATTGTTCCTAGTTTTGGATTTTATGTCAAAGATTTACATACCTCTTTTGAAAAATCATAAAATGGCATACTCAGTTGATATTTTTTAAAAACTGGACAAAATGAATTTCGGAAATGGGTGACTCAAATAGAAATAGGACCAGTAGTATGGAGTAAGTAGGCATCTTCGAGACTGCCTTGGCAAAAGCGCTCGTTGGTCAAAATAATAAAAAGTAAAACTAAACCGAGAAGTTTCATTGATAAGTTTATTTACAATTTTATCATAATCATCACTAAATAATTTCACCTAAAATATAGAGTCATGACTCCAAGAAGCAAGTTAGCATTTTCTATTGAATTCAATTTTACGAAACACGAGAGCATCGTCCTGCAGTACATTAACATCTTCCCTACCATGGAGAAATGAACAACAAAGAAACGTGGCCTATAAAGAAACCACAGGGGGCAGTCAACGCCCAATTCAGTTCAGCACCAGTCAACCCAGCAAGTCCAGTTCAACGCAGTCACTCAGTTCCAGCAAGTAGTTCAAGAGCAGTCTCTTCAACCCATCGTCATTGCTACACAACCGAGTGCTGTATCTTATTTGCCATGTAATAATACGCATTAAACAACAACCTCGTGTCATCTGTCAATCTCTAACTGGGGTAGGAGCTCCAACCCTCAACCGTCAAATCCGGATTCGAACCGTGGACCTTTGATCCTCGAGTCCACAACACTATCGCGGGACCATAATCCGGTTCGAATAAAAAAGGTGTTAGGTAAAATGATAAATTATTATAATTACACTGACCTGGCGAGAGTCGGTTTCTTCAAAGCCGATCGGGGTGTCTGTCCCAAGGAGGCTTCGTTGTCGCTCAGCGAATCTGGTGTGCCCGCAGAAAGGGAGGAACGAGTCGCTCTGGTCGCGCCCATCGGCACCGATCTGGCAGACCTTTCTCGCACCTAGCCGTCATAATAACCAATTAGTCGAACGATGCAATTATCTTACAATGCTCTTCTTCGTGAGTACAAGCTGGCACTCACCGTGATTGGAATAAGGATGAGATTTACTTAGAAGAACTTAGGCGAGTTTAACAAGTGTACAGCAATAAGTGAATTTTTTTAAGAAGTAGGATTATAAAACAATTTCCTTTTAAAAATATTTATGTGCCTGTAAAAGGCTAAAAAAAATTGTAAAAATTTAACAGAAAAAACCTTTTAAAAATACATGGCAACTGGAAATCTGAAAAAAATATAAATGCCATATTTCCTCGATTACAAGATGCATGTTATTTTCTATATTGGTGACTGTGAATTCGATGGCGTCTTACAATCGCTGTAAAATTTTGCAGTTTTGATGAATCATCACTGATTAGGGAGGGGGTCAGTTGGTAGTCGAGTGATAGTAACCACTGCCTAAATAAACATTTTGATTTGAGAAAAGTTTTCTGCAATTGGAAAAATGTCTACATTTTAATAAAAAAATATTTATACTAATTTTAAAAGCTACAAACCATAGAAGATGAAAAAAAAATGAATGTTGCAAAATTTCGAATTATTCAATGGAACATTTAATTAATTTCAAGTGTATGAAATTGAAATTCACAAGAAAATTGAATTTAGAATGCAACTAAACTAATGTGTTGGTTTTTAGGCAGGTACTTACCTAACTGCCATAAAACTAGTTTTAAACTAATCAATCGGAAGACGTATTGTAGAAATAAAAAATGTTTAATTATTTATATTTTGTTAAAAATTTATTATATTTACTTAAACTATGTATAAATTTTACATTAATGGAGTCTTGTTAATATTGGGGGTTAGATCAGACTTACCACGCAGATTGGATCCAGTTTTGCATATTGATATTTTCAGACCATAATAAAATATAATAACATTATCATTATTTGATAAACAAACACACATACATCACAAAACATTAGCATACAACCACACAACTTAATAAAAATTAGACAAAACATCAAATCGACTTTTGGATATTTCAAATTTGGATCAAAATCAGTGCCTCTAAAAATCAATGTTGCCAGGTAAAAAAGTTTAAAGCAATTTAAGATAAAAGAGTAACTAAGTACCTACCTAAAATAAATAGCAACATAATTTTCTAAATACAATGTGTTTTTTCTTTTTCATTCTACAATTTAATTTAAAAAAACTATAGTCAAATAAAATTTTGTTTAATTAAAAAGATGGGATTAATTATAAATGACCTCACTCAAAGGGGGAGAGAGAATTCAATAATACAGATACGAATTTTCACAGAAGCAATAAAATATATAGAAAAGATGTGGGTTAAAAATATAACAATATAATAAATTATAGAGATGTTTAATATTTCTCAACTAAAATGGAGAATCAAACCAACCGCTTTTGTATTTAAAAATAAAAATTTAATTTAAAAAAAAAAAAACAAAAATACAGACATTTTATGAAATGGATAAACCGTTTTTAATGGACAAAGGGGACAATAGAGTCAGAGATAAATGAGAACAAAATGTAGGGGTAAGATGGTGCATTTCAATTCGTGGGTTTCCTTCATTCTCGACTTTCGTCATGATCAGAAGTGACGCTATGCAAAAAAAATGCCAACATGAGAATATGCATTAATTATAAAACAATTGTTAAAAACAAAACTGATATATTGTTTCATTCGTAAATACAGTAAAATTTATTGAATAAACAGATTTTTAAGTATACTTTTAACGTACAAAAATAATAACACTGACAGTTTCATAGCTTTGGAAACGAGTTACACATAAATATGTTGATTTTTCTCACACAAATGTTCGCTGTGTATCGTGATTTGCTATCTGGTTATTTTGAATTGTTAAGGGCAATGCAATATTTGCTGAATCTGAGATGCGCCTAGTAAGGGAACGACGTGTCATTTATGGAAAATCCCATAGCAAAAAATATGTATAATATAACATATAATGTAATTAATAAAAGTAGGCATTTTGTAACAATTTAGTAAAATGGGTACTGGCATAGAATCACACACACACACATCAATCTAATCTAGATAGTAAATATGGCGACGCTTGTTTTACCCAGAACTGCTGGGGGTGATGTGTCTGGTGAGGCTGGTGGTAGTGATGCAGGTGTCCAGAAGCCACGGAAGAGCCCTGCGGGCGCGAGTGCGCGTACACGAAGGCCTGCTTTGTGCCGTGCGTGCTGCCCACGTGCAGTGGGTAGGAGCACGGCAACTCCTCGCGCTGCCTCAGGGCGTCGAATATCGGCCGCAGCTGCTCCATGAATTCTTCGGCTGCTCGAGCGTACGCACGGACAAGGTCGGCGAGAGGGGACGGGATCCAAATTCGAATTTGTCAAGGATGTAGGGAAGAATTCATCAAGTGCGGATATAATGTCAGTGGAAGGTGAAAGGGAACGAGTCAAAAAATTAAAGTAGAGGAACATTCAGAATCATCATTTAAGCCAAGAAGAATAGGTACAGATCCAAATTCAAATTTGAGATATTCGAGTGAATGTACGTACATAAAAGTTGGTAAAAAATAAAAGTATCCAAATTGAAATTTGGTGAAAGAAATATAGGTCATAAATTTATATTTAGAAGGAGCATTCAAAGTCATCATTCAAGTAGAAAATTCCAAATCAAAATGTGACGTTAAGAATCATTATTTGAGTACACACACATAAAAGTAATAAGATTAAATTTAAAATTTAATAAGAACATTAGGAATCGCCATTCGAGCACACGGATAGATAAAACAATGATGTAAAGGAACATGGTACAAATTCAAATTTGGGGGAACGTTTGGGATCGTGGTTTGATCAGATTTTAAACGGGTGATAATGAAAGTCAGTTGCCAAAACAGCCGTGTTGTATGAGAAAAATATGGGAATTTAAAAAATGGGTAAGAGGGGTGGAGATGGTATGAATTTCCGATTGAAAAGAAAAAAAGGAGACAATAAAATGTTAGACTATTCAGAATTAATATTATATTTAAGGTGCTAACACTTAAAGGAATTTTCGATTTGTATTATAAAGTGATAGCACCAAAAATTTTTAATAAGATAAATACGATTATAAATAGGAATCTAGTATTTTTTGGGATTGACGATGGTGAATTGTTAATTTAAATTTATAAACTCTATGTGTTTTTCTTCATTTTTAATTTGACGTATTTAAGAGTGATTTTTAAATAAGAATATTTAAAAAATGATTTAGTAATTTATTTATTTTTTAAAACTGTTAGGACATTTATTTTTTTAGCTCGGCACACACATTTTTAAAAAGTATCTTCAAGATGCAACAAAACTCAAAAAACAATGCACAAAAACAAAACTGCAATAAATTTTTAAGGGGAAAAAACTCTACGTCTGGCAATACTTAGAAGAGGTTTTGGCGGTTTTTTTCAAAATGGGAAGGAAAAGATTTGAAAAATGTTATAGCCGCCAAAATAAAACATAAACTTAAAATATAAGTGTTTTAACTTGACGGAAACTAAGAACATTAAGAATTCAAATCAAATATGGTGGGGTGATGGAAGGGAAATCGATTGGAATGAAAAATACAATAAAATATGACTTTTTCCACCTACCTTTGTAAAGATGGCCACCGTTTTCATAGAAGGAGTCGCCGACAAAAGATAGATATGCGTGCTACCAAAATCCATACTAAGATCATATACTGTGTAGTCCCATTTTACAAGTAGTGCTTTTATGCATAATGGCAACAATTATATAAAAAGTAAAATAAAACTGACAAAATCTAACTGTGCTTCATTCACTTCCAAATATTGCTATTAGCAAGTCATTCATGCATGCTTATATCCGTTTATCATATAAATTAAAATTAAAAATATCTAAATTCCGACATACAAAGATGTGTCAGAATATTTGGATATTTTTACTTGACTACATACCTGTTTTTCTGCTCACCGGAGTCCATATTGGTTAATTACGAATTAAAAATATATATCTAAGAATGATTTCTAATGAAATATAAATATTATCTACTAATATAAGAATACATACATAATATAAACAAGATTATATTTTAATGTAAATGTTTATATTAATAATAACTTATATTGTGAAGTACGGGATGTATTAATTATTATATTTAATTGAATCAAGACCAAAGAAGAGTAAGATGCATAATTCCTTTTTAATTTGAATTTTCGAATAGGAAATTCAGTGTTGCAATAAAAAAAAGGTTTTGAAAATTACATTATTTAAATCTGAATCTGGGTTAAGTTGTATTACAAACAAATTTCTTTGGTCAAGATTTTTATCGGAGTTTTTTGTAGTATTTTTTTGTCTCTTCTGGCCACTCTCCATACCTTAGTGATGGGCCCAGCGCTGCCTATAGTTGGCGGAGTGTTGGTCGAGGACCTCGGCGTCTTGGACTTGAATGCGGTCATGCTTTGCGACACTCCGTCGGCCAGAATGAATTGTTCCCTCAACTCGATGTTGGTACGGCCCTTGGCTGTTTTGTACGCGGGTGTGGGTTGCGTGACGTGGTCCGAGCGTGTAGGGAGAGGAAACGGAACGGGAAAGGAGTGAATTTACAGGAAAAAGCATCAAAGAATTAAAAAAAATTATAAAAATAAGAAGAAATAAAAGAAAAAAAAAAGAATAATTTGATAAGTGAGCGAAGAGAGATAGGAGATAGCAAAGAAAGGCGTGGAATAAAATGAAAATAAAAAAAAACAATCAGAAAAGTATAGTTTTTATATAAATGAAATTTGGATTAAGTGGTGGATATTTTTGTAATGAATGTGGGAGGGACAAAAACGGAATGTTGTCATTAGTATTTTTGCAATCAAATTTTGACGGACATCAAAATTTTTAATTCACACAACATTCAAACAGTCTTGAGATTGAAGGGTCTATTATGCCCTGACAACATCCAGCCGTGTATACTGAGAGAAATATTCACCAGAGCACTAATTACACAAGCGGTATTTTCTTGATTAAAATGTAACAAAGACATAAAAATTATTTTATTTTAAATAGTGAAATGTATATTAAATGATACCGGAGAAAAAAATATGAGTACATGTTTTGATTTAAAGAAAACTTAGAAGATTTTCTTTAATTACTAAATATTACATTGCAAATCTACGAAATAAATGAAAAATCATCTCAATAAACAGATGATTGGTGTAAAATATCTTGACTGAATGCCTTCAGAAAAGATTAAAGTGGGATTAAAACAACTAACATTGCAGACTTGCTGTGTTTGTCAATTTTCTCTAATAATGAATATTTCTTGCAATACGCACATATCAAATAAAATGCGTGTAAAACAAAAAAGTAGCAAATGCGTAGATAAAAATGAAAATCTTGACTGTGTTTCGATTTAATTTTAGGTATTTCAATTGTATTAAAAACTTCGTAATTAAATGTACTTTTTTTTATTCTTAATAAAAATCAAACAAAACCAAGATTTCCAATAAAATAAAAAATAAACTGCAAACTAAAATAAGTTTGTAAGTTTTCTAATAACGTGATGTAATAAATTAAAAAATAAAACACAAAATGTGCGTTGAAACAAGTAGTCGTGTACAGTTAGGTAACTAGTCTACTACTACAAAAGAAAATATACCATTTCAAAGAAAAATAAACCACAAAATACGACAGTAAATAAAAATAATGTGTTATTTTTTGTTAGGATTTGTTAAAACGTTCCACATTATTGATATTTATAAAGAAAACAAAACGAAAAAACCAAACCAAATCGTAATTGATGTTAGTAAAGAGATAAAAAAATAATAATTACCAAAAAGCGTTTTTATCAAAAGTGCTACATTTAAATAAACAAAAAAGGTTACAATTTCATCTTTCAACATTGCAAATGATTTGACGATTAATATTAGGTAAAGAGGATAATTATAAACAGCAAGTGGGTACTTGTATTTAAGCATTTGTTTAATTGATTGCAATTTTCAAGAACAATGTGGAAAGATGAAGGAAAATGTTGACCTAAGTAGGCTCTTACCAAGCGGGCAACAAGCCTCATGTTGTTCCGGTTTGCACGGGTCGGGTAAGGGAAGGACTAGTGACACTACTCAAAATGTAAAACCAAAACAGGGAGAGGGGTGGATGATGAAGTTAAACAAAACCAGGTTAACGCAAAATCAAAATTATCAAAAAAACAAATGAGGACCGTATAAATCGCAACCGTTGTTAAATGATGCAAAAGACATCAGAAGTTGCCGTCAAAATAAAACAAATGAAAAACATAAAAAAGGAATCGTGGATTGAACGAAGGGGTTTGAACAAAAGCATCGTATTAGTACAGGTATAATCATTAGTGGATCTAACATGAATGCGTTGGTTATAACGGAAAATATATTTATTGTTAAAGCCCACAAAAGCGGATCCTTCCACCCCCTGTTAAGGGAGTGAGGCAGTATTTTGTGCCCTTTCGGAACAACTAAAATGGTTGGTGACATATTTTATTATAATTCGTTATTGTTGTATTATTTATTTAAATAAATGTTAGAATAAACAAACAAAAAAACTATTTGTTAGCACATCAAGGTTAAACGGGTTATTTGGTCGACAAACAAACGTTGTCTCGTGTATTTGTGACTTCTCTGTAGTAATCGTATGAAAATGTTAAATTAAAATATATAATATGGTAATATTATCTGTCGAATATTTTAAGTGATTTATCCCAAAACATACATAGATCTGACATAAAATAATAATACTAACTTAAATCTAAAACAATGATAAAGAGATCGAGTTTTAAAATGTATAATCGGAAAACAAAATCCGACCTCGGATGCGTAGGTAGGTTCCGAGAAATAATTATTCGAATGGCCAGTAAAAGAATGACGTAACCACTTCAACAAATCTATTTTAGTCTTACGGCAACACCGAAGCGTCTTGTCAAACGCGTTCGGAAAAAACATCGCGGAACACAAAGGAGCCGCCGCTCGGCTCGTTATTTTTATGTTTCCGGTAAAAGTACTCGAATAATCACTATGGCGGGCACGATTATCGAAAATTTAAGCGGCAGAAAGTTGTCCGTGTTAGTCGGCGTGCTTCTATTTTGCCAAATAGCGTGTTTTCTAATCGGCGGGCTAGTCGCACCCATTCCGTCCAGCGCTCAGAACATCCTCGCTACCGTTTGCCGCGATCCTTCCGCGGACTCCAACAACACGGACAGGTGGTTCTACAGCCGGGGAGTAGGAAGATGCGAGGGGCTGGATCTGGACGACTTGGTGAGTCACCAGGTGAAGACCGCGAACCAACTGGTCTTCACTTTTCAAATGCCGATTCCGCGCGAGAACAGCATCTTGGACTTCTCCCGGTGGCAGCAAAACTTGATCGGAGTTCTGCACACGGATATTAAATACCACTCTCAGATGGAAATACAACCGCGGACGCTGCTCACGATAGACGCGCGGCTCGCGTACAGGAACATAGGCGACCCCGACGGAGCGTGGAAATTATACGCGAAATCCGTCGAAAAACGTATTCTCGACTGCAGTATCGACTCTCCCGTCGATTTATACTTGTACAACTGCTCCGCGATTCCCCTGTTCGAGTTGGGATCTTTACACCACGACTTTTACTTGCTGAACGTTCGTCTGCCGATAGCTAGCGATTCGAATATAAACCTGGGGCATCTGAAAGATATGTGGTTGGTTTCTATAAACCAAAATGGTGGATTTACTAAGGTGTGGTTGTCTCTCAAGACAGTTTTCTTCCCGTGCATCATCGCTGTGATGATTTGGTTCTGGCACCGAGTGCACCTGCTGTCGAGGAAGCCCGTTTTGCTAGAGGAGATGCTTCTGTACCTGGGCGGGGCCCTGTGCCTGCTGAACCTGCCTTTAGAATACCTGACCTTGCTGTTCGACATGCCCTTCATGCTGCTGTTGGGAGACATCAGGCAGGGGATATTCTACGCGTCGCTCCTGTCCTTCTGGCTGGTTTTTGCAGGGGAACACATGCTCATTCAAGATACGGCTCCGTCGGGCTCCCTGAAGCAATACTGGAGGCACTTGAGCGCAGTGGTGACCGGATGCGTGTCCCTGTTTGTTTTCGACATGTGCGAGCGCGGTGTGCAACTTCGCAACCCGTTCTACTCCATCTGGGTGACGGACGTCGGGACCAACCTCGCTCTGACCTTCATTATCCTGGCGGGGATCTCTGCGGGAGTTTACTTTCTTTTTCTGTGCGGAATGATCTGGAATGTGTTCCGGAATATTTCTCAAAAGCGCGCAAGCCTTCCGGCCATGTGTTCCGTCCGCCGCCTGCACTACGAAGGGATAATCTACCGCTTCAAGTTCATGATGCTGGCTACTCTGGTCTGCGCGGCGCTGACCGTGATAGGGTTTATTCTGGGACAAGTCGCCGAAGGGCAGTGGAAATGGGATGAAAACATAGAAATCGAGTACTCGTCCGCATTCTTCACCGGCGTGTACGGAATGTGGAATATTTACATATTTGCTCTTATTGTTTTGTACTCTCCGAGTCACAAGAAATGGCCGCTGGTGTCCAACCCGGACAGCCAAAACCTGAGCGAGGAAATCGAGTTCAACCGACTTCCGAATGAGACCAACCCTAGTGAGATATCATCCCTGACATCCTTCATCAGGAAGACAACCGTAGATTGATCAATTTGCGCGGATTTTTACATTACATTCAGTATTATTTTTGAATTTCCTTTATTTACGCTTGAAAATTTTTTTTTCATCACTTTTTATGTTTTAACTGTACGCTTTTTGTACATAATATATTTATGCGTTATTTATAACACTAGATTAAGACTTTCAATGACTTATTAATGAATAATCAAGCTTAATACTTGAAACAATTTTTTTGAATTTCATAATAGTAACCGTAGTATGTAATAATTAACATATTTTAAAAAAATTCTTAAGCTTCTGAATCCAGAAACATGAGATAAAAATGCATTTATTTGTAGGATAGAAATGTAATTCTAGCATGTGAGCCACTAACCTACCGAGACAATGATTTATATATTTATATTTAGCTTGTACGAAACTTTTTACTATGATAAATTGATACATTTTTATAAACTTTTCTATGTAAATTCATATTTTTAGATTTCTACATTAAGCTGTGATTCAATTATTTATTCTGATATTAATTCATGTGCCAGTAGAATGTTGTAATCTTGTCGTCATATTTCAGTTAATAAATGTGATAAGAAATATGTCGGTCTTTTTCTGAATTAGATAAATAGTCTACAAATAAACAAAATAGAGAGGGTATTTGTCAATATTTAAAACTCCATTTTTTCCAAAACTGTCATAAAAATCACAAATTACTATCCTCTTTTGTATTTCGAATACAAAACTTTGGCCAGCTAGGTAAGTAGTAACTATTTAAAATTTAAAACCGGTTATTCTAATAGCCTAAACTAATTAAGCGTGTTATTTAAAAACTCGATCTCTTTAATGTACCAGTTTTTTAATTAATTTTGCTCGGGTCGAAATACATTTAAAAACATTATTAAAATTAAGTTTTTTTTTATTTAAGACAGAAAATTTAAACAGTTATATCATTAAAATTTAATAAGTACTAGTACAAATTTTACTGCCAATTCTCAATGAAATTCCATGGCAATTAGTTCATTTTATGCATTTTTTTCAAACACGTAATTAGGTAATCACCACACTTTAAATTGTTTATTTGACCAATGAACAGTTTCACTTAGTCAATATGGTTTATGAAGTATTTTCATTAATTTACTACAAATCATTGCATAAATATATTTTTATTGTGTTTGGACCCGAGCATTTCAACTTAGGAACGTTTTTGGTCAATTTTAAATATGTGAATTCCAATATGTGACATAAAAAAAGCGTTGCATTAAATGCATGAAATAACCATAAAATGGTTGTAAAATATTATCTAACTAAAGGATGTTTACATTTAAGCCAAGCCTTTGTTTGATAAGAATGAAATGAATTTTAATACTCTTATTGTAAAGTAGAAATCCATTAGTTTGAAACCTTAAAATCGGCTAAAATTTGCTGTGTACCATTACTAATGGGACAGTAAGAAATTCACTGATGTTTGTCAATATAGTAGACTCGAACTTTCTGTACCAATTTTTTTTAAACATTTGTATGAAATTTTCAGTTTTCTTCATTGGTTACACAATACCAATGTTACTGACAAAGTTTTGTATAAATATTTATGTTTTAATACAGAAACATTAGTTGATCATATTGATAAACATCAGTAAACCTTTTCCATACAGGTCCAAAAAATGCTTATGAAATTACTTTTGAATGAAAAAAAAAAATTGTTTGATTGTTAATTTGACAGCAAAATAGTTTTGATTCAGAAATTGTTGCTTTAAAAATTTACCAAAAATGTTCCTTTTGATTTTGAATCTGATAAAAACAAATGAATTATGGAAACATAAACTGGATGAAAAACAAAAATTATTGTTAATTTCATAGACAATGTGATAAAAAATTAAGAAAACATAGGAGGTTAGTATTGTCACAGTGTTGCCAAATAAACAATATCTTTTGTTGACCATAAATTTGAAAGACCCCTTATGTGATCCATTTAAATAAATTAAAGAAAATGGCTGCGTTTTCTCAAATAAATATGAATCGAACCAGCGACGTAATTAAAGTCTAATGCGGTAATCACTGCTACGAGGCAGACAAACTCTAATCTCATCTACGGATGATTGGTGTAAATATTTCTAAGAAAAATATAGATTTCTTTAATTTTTTAATGAAACTAGAGCGATTTCTTTTTTCACACTAAAACTTACTCTCAGAGGTTAAAACACATAATGTATTTCTTTATTTGTTCTTATTAAAAGAAATAAAATTACTGTGATAAAATCAATACTGATTCAATTTTACTTTCGATTGTTTGAAACGCAATTATTTTGTATTTTAAACCCTATAAATTTTAATTAAAAAGAAAGAATGAAATAATTATTGTATTTAATAAGTTCTTTAACAAAGGAGAAACACAGCCATTAAAAACCGTATTTTTTTTTTTAAACAATCTGCAAAAATATCAAAGCATAGATCCATAATATTTAGAACTACCGAACTGTAATATGAATAAGAAAGCTTTGAAAAATGATTCATTTGAATTTATAAAAAAAATCTTAGGCCGCAAAAGTGTAAATAATTTTGAAAATATACACATACATATTTGCATTACAAATAATCCAAATATGTTAATTTTGGGCCATTTTCTGTTTGTAGTAAATTAATAAACGTGGTGAAACAAATTCTGTTCGGGCAGAGCTTGGACCTCGGACGTTCTGATCCAGAGTTCGCAACACTTCACTTCCATGGAAAACGCAATGTTAACAATTATTATTTTCTCACTTGAGTTTCTTATTTTTTTTTTGTCCCATTTAGTGTTTAAATCTTTTGCATAATTTAAGAAAACTAATTGGTCTTTTTATGTTAGAAAATCGTTGTTTTTAATACTTTTTGTGTACGACTGTATGTTTTCTGAATAAAATAAAATAAAACACTACCGTGGGACCATAACCTGTCTGTATATTAATGATGGTGTTTTTTGTTGTATTATGTCTAAGCGGATGAAGAATACACTTCTGTGTGTAAAGTAGACTAAGAACCCTGGATGAGTTTTTTCGACTCGATGGCCACTCTCGGGTAATAACTCGGGTCACTCCTGAATAAGGAAATCAAGTGGAGATGAGTCCGCCTCGTTGTGAAGTATTTAGAGCTTTCGCCTATCATTCGTGAGGTCTTGGGTTCAATTCCTGACAGGGTGGACTTAAAATATTGATGTTAAACACTGTTTAAATTGCAATATTCTATTGTTCCTGGACTAGCACCTGAAGCGTAAAACTGATCACCTTATTCCATGTAACAGATGCTCGAAATAAGCTGCATTTGGTGTATCAATTTAGTGCTCTATGCACCACTGGGTGCGGAAAGGGGAATGACAATGATGATTATATAAAGTAATAAATTTTCCTACAAAAGATATTTGATTCTCAAAAAGACAGACTTTACGTATGTATGTGTATAATATGTTTTTGTACAGTTTAATCAAATAGATCCGAATATTACAAATAATGCTTTGGTATATTTGCGAGCCGCCCACAGGGGATGAGTCGGAAGATGAGTGTGACAGTGGTAAGGAAACATACCTCTGCATGGATCGTTCTTGACGAGGAACTCGTCGAGGGCGACCCAACCTCCTCCCACTCGGACCATCACGGTCGAGCGGAGGATTCTTACGAGCCGAAGTTTCTGGGAATCACCGAACTGTGGAAGAAAGAAACATGGGGTTAGAGATGTTGCAATGTTTCTTTGAGAGAACTTACACTACAACTACTAGTATATAATATTGATATATTTATTTATTAACACCCATAAGGCTTTTACATATCGATTGCCTGGTTCATTGACCAGGCATGAAATTGTGAAAAATGCACTTGAAAACATAACAAATTATCTACAAATTAAATAAAATGTGTGGTATTTACAAATGAAACGGTGCATCTGGCACGGTTTTCACATTTGCAGTTGTAAATAAATTGTCACGTCTGACTACGAGTCCTAAGGGACTTCTAACGAAAATGAGGGCCAGGGAGGCACTACTCACGAATTGAAATTCCATTTACTTCACGCTTGTAACGCGTCTATTTAATAATACGTCATCGTAGGACAGTACGGAAGAAACATTACCCGGTATTTCCCCTCGCCGACTTGGAAGACCCTGAACTTCTGCCTGCAGGTGCACAGCATGACGAGGCGCTTGACCTCGTCGTGGATCTTGTCGGCGTCCGTCTCCGGGCGGCGGTCCACCCAGTCGGGGCGCAGCGCGGCGATGAACTCCTGCCAGTCGATCAGCCCGAGGTTGTTGCGGTCAAACAGGTCCGCCACGGCGTTCATCTCCAGGCGGAAGGTGTCGAACTCTGAGGAAGAGAATCAGCGTTAGGAAATATTAAGCATTTTTTTCCATTTCACCTTTCCAATTGATGCAATTATTGCTATCGGAGGTTACGACCAAAATAGCCAGAAAAAAAAATAAACATTAAGATAATTTATCCGATGTTAACAAAAGTTGTGTCCGTTTTTTTCCAAATTTAAAAATGGGCAGAAGTAAAACAAAATGGTTAGGGTTATTCATCATTCGGAACAAATTTTTAATAGCGCTAAAAAACATTGTGTTTGCTTTTACGCTACATTTACAAATGTCAAGTAGACGAAAGTGAGCATTATTGACACCTTTTGTTGACGTTCAATCTAGGAAATAAAGCAGCTTGCGATATTTGCGCAGTGTACGGTGAAGATGCTATGAATGAAAGAATAGCTCGTCGATGGTTTTGGGGTTGCAAATAGAAACTTACTGGTATTCATAATGCCATCGATAAAGTCATCTCGGGGAATAAGTCCATTGTTGTCCTTGTCCATCTTTCTGAACAGATCTGTCAGGCGAGACTTCTTGTGGTTCATGAACTTGAGGAACTGTAGAAAATGAGATACGTAATCAATTAGAAAAGGAAGAAAACATGTGGGAAGAAGAGAAAGGTGTTTTAATATAATTAGTTGAGGGGCGAATTGTAAGCCTTGCTGTATTCCAAAATGAAAAAGGAAAAGATCTGCTTTAGACAGGTATCTAGTTTAATTTTAAATGTATTTGTACGAGGGTCGATTGATATGTTCCACCCCTGACCAGCTTCAAGTTAACCAGTCGTGCTGATGTGTATGCATTATGTAGCCTCGTATGTCTACGGGTAAAATACCGAGCGACAAGCTGAAACCTGCAACGGTTTAGTTACGATAGGCCGCTGCAAAATGCTGCAAGATGCTGATTCATCAAGGCAATGCTCCAGCATACATGACGTTAGTGTCAATTGCTGCTATTCATGAAGATGTGTTTGAATTCCCAAAACTCAAGGAACATTAGCATGGAAATAAATTTTTGGATGACAATGAGGTCATGTGGTGTGTAGATGAGTGGCAGGCAGGAGTTGGACAAGTGTTCTGTCAGGAAGCTATAGAAATATTGGAGCATCGCTGGGAGAAATGCATACAAGTCCAGGGGGACTACGTCGAAAAGTGAGTTATAAAAACATTGTCTCATCTCCTTTAAATAAATCAGAGGTGGAGCATATTAATTAATCAACCCTCGTACTATTATTGATGTTTTGGCATTGTTATTTGAATATTATAAATCAAAGATTAAGCATTATTGCTAGAGTTAACAAAACACGAAAATAATATCTTCAAAAAATAAAAAAATTGTTACTAAAAAAGTTATTTTAAGAGAGGCCCAAATCGTGAAACACTGTGGGACTTCTCAACTCACCCTCTTCCTCCAGTCGTCCCAGCTGAAGTTCCTGACTTGCTCGAGCTCCTTGAGGTGCATGAGATGATCGTGCAGCCTCCTCTGCCTCTCCCAAGCCAGCAGCCAGGTGCCGCGCCATTTCTCCCACAGCAGCTTCACACGGCCCGACCTGAACTCCGGCTCTGAACCCTTGCTGCATTGCCCAACAGAGGTACAGACACGTCAGAAAGGATACAACACTGAACTATTGCAAGTGACAGGCTTATTAGACACTACAAGATATAGATTTAACTGGATTATTTTGTCTAATGTTACTCTTTTGATTATCTAATGATTTTTTATTTATTATTCTCTTAATTATTCATTCATTTTAGCATCATTTTCTGAAATTCAACTGTGTACTTTGTAACAGGAATCTGTATATTTGCTTATTTACAAACATTGTGTTGTAATATTTTAACATTGTTTACAATAATAAAAAAATCCTGGACATAATTTCCAAAATGTCACCAATAAATTTAAATGTTTTGCAAATTATTTGCAAGTCACAAAAGATTTCAGCTCTACCTATCTAACCTAACACTACTTTCATTTTAATAATTTTATAAACTTCTTAAACATTTTTAATTTAAGCTATTTAAATCATAAAATTATATTTCAAAATGAGTATGGAATGGGTAACTGTCAATTATTAAAGATGTACATTTTAATGTTGCTCAAAAACAAACTAATATTATTGTATATCGTGTAACAACACAGAAAACAAGTACTGTGCATTTGTATAGAAGACAAACAATGAACAAAAAAGTGACAAAACACAAAGCCACATTTAATATAAGTTGAAATGATAACATATTTTTCTCGCCATTTTGGAATAAAATGAAAACTGTAAAACGATTTTGATTTTTAGCTAATTCACAGGTAAGTTTTTATACAAAGAGAAAAATATGCCAGGTTTTTTAGTGTAAGAGGATCGGTAATCTACAATTAAAATGGAATGCCCAAAATGTTTTTTTTGCTTAAATCCAAATGTACTAAAAATTAATTTTAGAATTTATATGACGGTATCACGGAATTTCAAATTTAATACTGTTGTCATATATATTCCGCTGTATATCATTTAGCAAAAAATTATTGCTTAAAATTATAAATATGTACATTGGATATTTGGATTTAAACTAAGAATTATATAATGTCGACACACCCAACAAATCATTTTATATGACTTAAGTTAATATGACATAATTATGGTAGCGATTTTCCGGTTTGTTATGCCATGTGTCTGCCCATTTTGAATGTTCTAAACACTGGCAAAACTAGCTTTTGGCACATGGGATAACAACCCAGAAAAAGATATTGAAAAATTATGAAATTGGGCATACCGACAGTCGATATTAGAAGCTCTAAATTTGCAATTTTGTGTTTCGTTTGCAAAAAAAAACATGTTTTAAATTTCCGAAATATGTACATTAGAACCCGTGAGATGACACATTTCAGAATTTTTAAACACAGTTTTTAATGTTATTGTGACTATGCGATTGGGAAAAGCATAAAAATATATGTATAATCAAACAACGATACACAAACAGTACAAAAACACTACATTATATAAGATTTTTAATACTGAAACTACTAAAAAGCATCGGGATAGAAGGAACTAAAAAATCAAATAAAAATATACAAACAAAACTGTACACAGGAAATTAATATGAACATGTACATAATAAACTCCCCAGAAATGCTCAGGCATATAACATATTTGTGTATCATACAACTTGACTGGAATAAGACACCGGGACTAGCAAAGATCCAAACATTTAATGCGGAAGAACCAATCACCTAAAATATATTCATTTTAGCGTTTGTTTTTACAAATCAAGAAAAGTTATACCCAAATCACAATGGTCGGTCGAAAGGTTTAATTAAAATATGAGAAAGATATCAAAAAACAAAATCATAGAACAAGAGACATGATTACATAACAAGTGCACGGATTATTTCGCTGACAAATTATTTCATTTGCTTTCTTAAATAACAGAGTTGACAGATACGCTCTCAATAAAAGAAATCAAAATCTGGGTGAAGCAGATTAGCATAGAAGAAATATTTGAATGACATTTTAACAAAAAAAAAACAAATTTTAAACTGCAAAGTCCTTCAAAGGAGAACTCTTAAATCAATTGTGTACATATTTTTTTCATTTAAATAAACATTCTTTTAAAATAGCTTTATGAGTTGATCAGCCTCATCTATAGCAAGATGAGATTGGCAATAAACATCCTCTTACCAATCGTCCAAATGATTTCCTTAACAAAATCAGTAAAAAAATAAATATCTACAGAAATAATGTCATAATAACTGTATGTATTCAGTGAACATGCAATTGCAATTGCATACCTATGGCTTAGAATGCTCTCCCATCAAAAGTGCAAAACTTAAAAAGTGGAGTAATGCATCCAAAAATAATAGTAGTATACCCCTGGATACACTAATTTTAAGAGAAATGGAATATGAAATATATGGATTAGAAATGTCTAAAAATTACAGATAGTTTAGTTTAAAATAGCATTTTTCTTATAAAACAGATGTTGTTACAAATTGAAAGATTTCAAAACAACAAATGAAATTGCATATTGGTTTTTTTCCACACCATCAGAGTTAATGGACTGTAGGATTTTAATGATATATTCATTAGTTTCAAAGTTTATAAATTAAATTTTGTAAAACATGATATAAAAACGATTTCAATAATATACACTGAAGATTTTGCTATTTTAAAATTCGTTAAAATTTTCTCCGCCATTGTGATTTGGGCAGACATATTGGAGCATAGTGTTCCCTCCCCCATAACTCACCTCCCCTGGGGCGGGAACCTCGGTCCGTAGTGAGGCAAGTTCCTATCCGGAGTCTCGCGGCCCGGACTCACACGGCTAGGGGGTTAAACCATAGAAATAAAATTCACAGAAAACCAAAGAAAAACAGAAAAAAACATGCAATGATGCCGGAACTCGCCGATCTATAGATGTTCGAAATTGGAATGCGATGCAGAGGTGTGGTGTGCGAATACACATGGCTTTCGAAGCAAGTTATATCTAAAATGGCGCCCAACCAAAATCTTTGTAAATAGATTTTGCAAACTTTACACAAAATATAATATTTAACAGAAGAAGTATGAAAAATGACTTTAAACGTTAAATAATTCATTTAATTACATAGTCCTAACAAAACTTCCTGAATTTATCAAAACGTTTCAGGTAAAGAATTGAATTAAGTTGAGAGTTTTTATATGCATATTGATAAAAAAATTCTCTCTCTTTTCAAATAAAGTTAGATTTTTAAATGAAATTGAGTCTATGATTCATTGCAAAAGAGAGGAATGGACATTTTTTGTATCAATGGCTGTCAAGACTTGTAAAAGGATTTTGAATTGTATCATATGTTTTTGCAAAGTTTGCAAAAAACAATGGCAACGATTTTTGCTAGGAATGCGTATGTATATATATATATATAATGTACACTTTTAAATAGAAATGCAAGGCAAATAAAATATAATATACAATCCATCTACTGAATCAAAACTTCAATGTAATATTGTTTGAAAAAGCTAAATACGATGTGTATGGGAGGTACACTTTTATAAAAAAATACGAAAATATTTAACCGTTAGAATGCTACGCGGCGCAAAAGCGCTGCGATCGTTTGTATCGAAAATTGCGGCGCAGCGCAAAAGCGCTGCGAGTTTCAGTGTGTTTTCGGTGCTCCGCGGGAGTGCACGTACGCTAACCTCGCACTTTATGTTTAATAAACATTAATAAACAATACATTTTATCTTTATAATTAATAAAATTGATTGATATTTGTCTAAGTTAGAGTGTTTTATTTGACACCATTATTTTTTCCTCTAAATTAATCAATATGTGTATAGCAATTTTCATTTATTTTTGCCGAAATTGCTTAGCACTAAAACGGTTAAGCAATAATTATTCATTTTAAAAATACCCACAGACAAAAATTTAGTTTCATAATTAACTCCGCTATCTGGATAAGCAAATGCAGTAAAACAAACTTTTTAAAAGGAATTTTCGTATACCTCCCCATCCCATTAATTTTTAAATTAGGAATTTTATTTACAACACACTTTTCAATACATTAGATACATTTATTACTTCTACAAAATCTATGCTTTATCAAAGATACAGTAAACAAACTTATCTATGGAATTGAGAAAGGCATCACAGTCAATATATAAAAATATATTTGAAAATATTCCAAATTTTTTTCATAATTCATCGATTTCATCACAATTTCCTTCTCCGCATCCAGTGGTGCATAAGAAACTGGATTAATGCTCCTTTGTAGCGTATCTTGATCACTTGTGTAAGGTTTCAGGTGCCAGAACAATTTAATATTGCAGTGTAAAAAAAACACTTCTAAAAGTAATATTCCACGTCCACCTTATCAGGAATTGAACCCAGGACCTCAGGCGTTGAAGGCGAATGAGCCAACCAATATGCTAAAAAGCGAACTTATCCACATTTGATTACCTTTTTTTGTACTGCATTTTTCTTCCGCCCAGAAACAGATAAAATTTAATAATAATTAAGTAAATATTTATAGTGGCGTTCTATCCAGTATGCCTACTTGACTTGTATGGGCAAACAGTGGACAGTTTGTTGTCAAAGTTCACAACTGAATAGAATATGACTGCATTAGTTCAACTTTTGTTTATTCTATAGATAAGTTTGTAGTACTGTATGAATATATCTAGGCCTAAAATAGTCTATGGTCTGAGAGAATGAAAGATGGATGCTAACCTTCCTCGGCGGTTATTGCTCATGTCCCTGGAGCCTTTGAAGCTGCATGTGTGATGGAGTGATGCGATGGCGTGTGAAAAGGACAAAACAACACAAACACACGTGAAAATCAAGCGAGACAGGCACGCACACATTGACAGGGGTGCGTGAAAGAAAAGTCATTTCAGTAATATTTCAATTCGAAATTAGTCATATTTGAATTTGCAAAAAAACAGATTAAAACATCTTAAATAATAATAAACACACTGCTTATTTTCATTTGAAAAATAAGGGATACGTGCAATATAAATTATTATTTGTGGAAGATTAATTATTTTTACAGTATGAATTTTATGCAAGATTTCTTAGTTACTAAATTAATGTTGTATAAGATAATGTAAATTTCATAGTCATAATTTTAAAAATCATGACTATTTTCACTAAGTTTTGCACAATAACCATGATTATTTTTGACAAATTGTATACTTTAATATAATCCTGATTATTTTCAGTAAGTTTCCCAACAAGACTCATGATTATTTTTGGTAAATTACATAAGCTTGTGCAAATTAAATGCATTGCAATGTAACTTTATTATAGTTTATATCTTGTGGAAGATATCACTTTGCAAAAGATGTACTAATATTTTTATTGTACTGAACAAGTTGACGAGTGATATGAGATGTTATTTTATCGACTTTTAATTAAAACTATTGTGTCATAATATATTATATCCCCTCATAACAGCACTTTTGCTGATTGGGAATATTTCATACAAATAAAAAATAAAACAAATAAATAAATAAACTTCTCAATTTTCTATTTAGAAGTGACTTTTCTTATACACAGAGAATGAAGATAAATAAATGCATGGTGAATATATAATATAATAATATGAAAAATACACATCAAAATGGACAGGACTTAGATTACTGTTTTTATCTTTTCAAATGTAAATATTTATTTATAGAATTTGAATGAATTTGATACGTCACAAATTCAATTAACATACTGCTCATAAAATCAGAAATGTATATTTTTAATTCAATTTTGACAAATATTACCTTAAAAAATGAGATATTTTATCAAAAAGTATCATCATTTGTGGATGATCCCGTGTAGGTTGGATAAGTTTTGACCGTTTAGCTAGCATTGCAGGAGTCATCTTTAGGGTAAACTATTTTCTGTGACAACACATGGTTATGGTTTACCCCAAAGTTGGCAACCTGCAGCGGCAGCCAAAACATGGATGAATCCAATTTACACGGGACCGACTAAAAAAGACGACACATATTGCTAACAGTTACCGTGAATATCAACGCAATTATTTAAAGTATTTTAGATAAAAATTATGAATAGGATTATAATTTTAACTTCAAAATCCAACATTTAACTGCTAAATAACACTACATATTCAAAATCAAGAAAATAAGTTATCGTTCTTAAAAAATTTAAATATTTCAATGGAATAGACATTGCCATAAAATATTTTAAAGGTTTAAAAAAAAAATACTTGAGAATGAAAATATGAAAAAGAATGATGAAAAACTGATTTGTGATAAGGCATGATTGAAAACAAAAAAAACACACGAGAAAAATGAATAACAAATAAGCAAAAAAGTGCAAAACAAACCTTTGTCTTCGGTTCAATGAGCCATAATAATCAGGTGAAGCTTCGCGTTCTCTGTGCAAATCATGCTGGGATCCTCTTCTGATTGGCCCAAACCAAATAAAGAATTGAAAAACAAAAGCGAAATTGAAAGAAGTCGTTTTAATTTGGCAAAAGTAGTTTGAATTTGGAAAATTATTCAATTTTATAAAAAGAATGCAAATTTAAGTTAAAATTTTCATTTGGAATAGAAATTCAAGCATGTTTGAGACCAATCAGAATGTTTTGTTGTGTTTTGTATAATCCAGGCAGGCGATGTTGGGTTTTCGTGCGTTGATTGTGTTTTTGTTGGGAGCGTGCAAACGTACGTTTTGTGAAAAGAAAGAAGAAAAAACAAATGTTACTACAAACATACAACACGGATGCGTACAAAATGAAACATATTTTATAAAACACGGGTTAGTTGAGGCGTATAACGCAAAAAAGCAAAACATTTTAAATGAAAACATAAATTAAAAATCACAAAAAAATTACTATGTTAGGGTAAGTAATTATCGTCAAATGAACTATCAAATTTAATCATTTTACAAAAAAGTACATACGTCCAAATAGACTAGACAGTATTGTACCTTCTAGAATCTCACCTATGTCAAAAAATCAACAGATAGAAGAATTGAAGAAATATGGAAACAGGCAAAATAGGGTATTTTCACAAATCAAGATTACAGTTGAAATTATACAAAAAATATTTATAGCGGATTATTATGATTCATATAACATAAAAATCAATGTAAAAAAAACAAGTTTTCATTCATAAATTTTAGGTTTAAAAATGAGCACATACAAAACAACTCGCAGTTGGCGTCATTTTCGTCAAGAGCATTTTTAACAAAAATTGCATCCAAGCATGGCACGGTAATTCAAAATGCGCATATTTTAAACCATCATGGAAAATTTATCCGATTTCGAAAGAAAAAAATTATAATAGCATTAGCAATGTAATTTTGTGGTCATTTAAAAAATCATAATAAAACATGAAAATACCCTATTGTGAATGTTACACAGTGATCGAAGCGATAATTTAAAAAAGATAATGACAGGTCACAGGCTGGAGACATAGAAATTTGAATGGTAGGTAAAACATTTATATTATTATTTTAAGTATTTTGATAGTCAAAATGACAATAAAAAAAACACAAATAAAAAGCATTTCATTTAATACTAGATTCATTATGGATTTAAAAAAAAATTTTTTGAACAATTGTTAATTTTACTCTAAAAAACATAAAACACACTAGTATGCATAGTCTACGTAATTTGACCAATGATTCAAAAATTCTAAGATTAGATCTACATATGAAATAAGGGCAGTTACACTTCCAAATCTGATTGGAAAAAAAAAACATTGCCTACTTCTGGCAAAAATAATTTGCGTATTAAATAATTTCGAACAACCAACTTTTTCTTCAGCATAAAATTAATTTGGGTCCCTCGGCACTCAAATATTGATAGTAACAAGGCAGCTAATAAATTAGTATGGCTGGGAGCTGAGACAGTTCCAATAGGCTCATAAGCCCTACTGTGGGTTGCCCAAATGTGCTCCTTATTGTGGGCCCGGAAGTAGAGCATGATGCTCTGACAAAAAGCACCTGGTCAGCGCCATGCCGAGGAACTACTGAAGGGGTAATCGCAAAGGTTTGCTTTGGACCCAATGAACTAAGCCAAAATAAAGTAATGGTTATCACTAGAGCCCTTACAGGGCAATGCAGATCGAATAAACACGATGCTAGAATTAACCTTTTCAATGTTTGTTTTGTAGTGCAGATAATAAAATACAGATAAACATTCTATGTGAATGTGATGCTTTACATCGCAAAAGAAGACGCATTCTCAGGTGGCCACTGGTTAAACCTGATAACACAATACTTTAAAGACCTGGGCTTGGGGTGAGAACTAATTTATGAGGACCCGTCAAAATAGATTTAAACGGGTAGCAGTGACATCAAGAGTTTACATAACACTGACTCCCCTTTTTCAGAATAAGAATCATTGGTCAAAATGTAATCTTTTAAATACCGAGTTGGCGTGCCGTAGGCCTACATACCCTTGCTGACCCTTGGCCGGGCCCTTGGCGGAGACCTTCCTGGGAGAGTCCTTGCCTTGAACGGTCTTGATCTGGTTGGCCTTGCAGACCCTGTCCACTTCCAGCTGCCTCTTTTGCGTGTTCTCCATCAGGTCCTTGTGGTCCTGGATGAGGCCTTCCAGCAGCTCGATGTTGTCAGGCAGCGGCTCGGACTCCAAGGCTGCAGGAAAACATTATTATAATGAAGGCGGGCAGCTATAGTAATGATTAATTTATTATGTTCACTATTATAGAACAAATGTGATATATAAATACATAATACATCCCTTTTTTAAACAGTATACGTACATGCTAAACTTTTGTTTTAAAATACCTGTATTTCATTTAATACAAAATATGTAACACGACATTACAGCACCGTTTCCAAAGGTATTTTCTTAGCTTATCTTTTAAGAGGTAAATACTAGTGACAAACTCTCGAGTTAGACCATTTTTTTGGATGAGAGTTGCTTATTTTCTGACTCCCTTAATATGTCCAAGGCTTATATTTACTAGAAAAAATATGTTCCTTTTAAATGCTCAAGCAATTATGTGCAAATCTGGTGGGATAATCGGCCTTGTCAAGGAACATTTCTGCATTTGCCTAATGCAGAGGAAAATACAGATGACTCATTCAGGGGAAGCCAGAATATTGACAGACATCAAGAGACCTTCTGTTCCACTTGGACAGTGTTCACCTATTTGTGTTTTATAAAATTATTTTACACTTTCTTGTTGGCGACATCTGTTTACTTTATGGTGACCTATTTAAAAAAACTCCCAAAAAGGTTAGGTTATTTAGTCAAACCGATAAAAATGGTCATCGATCTTCATCAATGGATGAAGAAATATTAAAAAAGGGAATAAAAACTGTAATATAATAACGTACCGAGCAAGGTGTTCTCTAGTCCCATCAGCCATTGGAGGAGTTCCTCCAGAGTAAGATCCAAGTTCCTGAGAGATTGCATGTGTGTGTTGAGCTTGGTGTGGCGTTGAAGAGCCCATTGGGATACCTAGAAAAAATTATAACAATTATAAATCATAAAAGATCACAAGAATTTTGATGTGATGGCATCATTAATTTCATTATTTAAACACGAACATCTTGCTCCATTAGAGAGGTAGAAACGTAAAGTATGTATAAAAGATTTGACGGTTAAACCATCCATTTTTGTTTCCATTGTTAAACACTTCTTTCATACAGTTATCGATATATGCGTTGAACAACTATAGTGACATCGCACATTCCAACCGAGGAAATATGTTCAGTGCATTATGTGAGTTACGTTACCTCCTCCCAGCGGCTGGTGATGATGGTGATCCAGTGCTTGATGACGGTGGCGCCGTCCGGGTGAGCCTTGGCCAGCACGGCGTGCGCGAGCGCCAGTGTGGCGTCCTTGTCCCGGGCCTTGTCCTGCAGCTCGGCGAGGAAGCGCTCGTGGTCGCGCAGCTGAGCGCTGGCCTCCGCCTCATCCTCGGGCGCCGCGGCCGCGAAGCGCAGTTTGGCTTCCGCGTCCGACAGCCACTCCAACAGCATGTGCACCGACTTGTGCAGCTTTTCCGCCTGGAAAAAGAAGAAATAAATAATAACTTGTATACTTTAGGACTTTGACAGTTATGTTTCACCTTTCGGATGTGTGTTTTGATCACTCTCCGACCAGAACAAAGTTTCAGTATTGATGGATAGGATAGCCTGATTACTGACAGGATAGCCAAAGTGCTGAAAAAACATAATATTGGAACAACGTTTGGGACTGTGGGAAAAATAAAGAACCATTTATTGAACCCAAAAGATAAAAATCCCCTGGAACCGGAAGCTGTTTATAAACTAAATTGCCAAGGATGTGATAAGGTGTACATAAGACAAACAGGGTGCACAGCAAAGAAAAGGACTGACGAACACCAAAGAGCGTGTAAACTTGGGCATCCTGACAAATCTGCAATAGCGGAACACTTTATAGACACCGTACATTTTTTCACGTTTGAACCAAAAGTTTTGCATAAACCCAGTAATTACAGTGCATGAATAATAAAAGACGCAATTGAAATACACAGACACCCAAATAACATAAACAGAGACGACGGGCTGAAATTAAACTCAACATGGTTCCCAGCACTACATACTACAAAAATGAATAGAAATGTGCCTACTGCTGACTGCAACGTGGTACAAATTACTAGTACTTAAACACATACTTTTTTTCAACAAAACACTAAATTTACCCTGAAGATGGCTCCTGCAATGGTAGCCGAAACGTCCGAACAAATCTAACACACACAGTATCACCCAAAAAAGAAACAAATTGATTTCAGTATGGATTTTAAAAATGTCTAAACTTTAAAAAATCATATGGTACAAATACAATACACAAAAAAATTATTTTGGCTTAGTTTGATAGCCTGGTAACAAATAAAAAATATTTAAAAAACACGAAACATTCTCATTCTACCCACCTCCTTGAGCGCTTCCTCCAAGCGCGAAGTCTTCCTGTCGCACAGGCGGTTGACACTCTGCCACAGCGCGGACAGGCTGGACAGCTGTGCGGACACCTGCGCCGCATCCTGGGGCGGCGCCGTGGACACGAGCTCGCGCCCTGTCCTGATCACTGACTCCATCTGGGCCGACCGCGAGTTCAGGGACTCTTCCAATTGCTGGGAGAACAGAAAAA
Source organism: Micrasema longulum (assembly GCF_059751315.1). Lineage (NCBI taxonomy): Eukaryota > Metazoa > Arthropoda > Insecta > Trichoptera > Brachycentridae > Micrasema > Micrasema longulum. The sequence goes on from NW_028277887.1 coordinate 51,120, forward strand.
AAACTATAGATCTTCCATTTTGCAATCACATGTGAGGGAAACAAATATGATACCAGAGATTTAATTAAAACATACAACACCTGATAGAGTTACATAAAATAGTCAACCGTCATTACAGCATTCCAAATTAGGATTCCATGTTTAAATTGAAACAGGATGCTCGACTTCGACTTGGGCTGGAGAAAATCAGATTAAAAAAACTCAAGGAAGCATTTCCTGAGCAATAGGGCTGCCGATGGTTGGAATAAGCCGCCACAAGAGTTGGTTTCAATGTGTAGTCTCAACAACTTAAAAATGGTCTGGATTTGTTGTAGATAAGTAAAAGTGTAGTAAAATGTTTTTTTTATTTAAGACATAAAACCAAGCTTTTAATTTATGTTTCAAATAATTTTCAGGGAAATTTCAAATGAAAAAAACTATTCCGAACCAAGTTATTTGCTGGATTGTTGACTGATTAATTGTATTCTTATCTGTTTAAGAGAAAATGTTCGTACCTTGTGTTTCTCGACCAATCCCATGACGGTGTCGAGGTCCCCGTGGACGGGTGTGTCTTCCTTCAAAGCCGCCTCCTGCTTTTTCAGCCAATCCAAGAGCGCCGACATGGCATCCTTGAACTGCCCAGAGAACAGAAGGGCTTCCTCCAGCTTGCGTTGTCTACAAAAGTACAACCATTGAGTAAAATAAATCTCTGTATTTTATTAATTTATTTGATTAGTGCCAGTTTCTAATCTATTTCCTTTTTTATGATTTTTATCTAAGAGTAATGAAAATCAAATGGAAAACACATGCCGGGATTCTGATTCTATTTTGCATACAAAACTGTATTCTTCGTGAACTTAAAGAGATCACACTGATTGCTGCAGGGTGCTAGCGAACACATGTGTGTAAATTAACGCTTTATACGACACCTAGAATAAAGTTGTACATACATGTACCACCAGAATTGAGGTTTAAATTCTTTTATAATTTTGTCTCAATGAAAATCTCATGTCACCAGAGTATCGTAATAATGTACACTGGTAATCAGCCTATCACTCACATTTTCTAATGCAATATGGTTTGGAAGACGTAAATCAAAACAAAACATGTGTCCTATAAAGGGTTATTACGAGCATTTTTTGATTCTGACCTGTCGACAGCCTTGGAGCAGACGGTAGTCCACATAGACTTGAGCTCCCCGAGCATCTGACGCAGCACCGGCTCATCGTTCTTGGGCGCCTTATCCTTCAGCTGCTTGCCGCACTTCATGGCGGAGTCGTACACCGGCTGTTTGGCACCTAGAGCCTTCTGGAACTCTCGGTGACGATCCAATCTGGGAGAGAAACAAAAATATTAAATGAGGAAGTTCAGTGGTTTTTTTTATTTCTATCAAACTACCCCAAAAATTTTTTTTTATGAGTTCATGCATCATATTATCAGTGCTATAGTTTTTTTAAAGTTTTGAAATTACTCCGCTTGTGACGTCACAAATTCACTACGGTAAATTCTGCTGATTGGTGAATTGGCTTCCTGTAAACTGGAAATCTATAACAACACTCTATCATTGGTTTATTCACAAGAACTCGTAATGTCATTCAAAGTAGTTCATTTTCATACATTTTTAAGAAACTTTGCCATACGATTAAATGCTCTATTTTTTATCGCGTCTAAGAAAAAAAAAATATATCCAATTTCCCATAGCAATGAGCTTCTAAAACTTGTTCAAAACTTGCATTACATATTATTTATAGTGACGACAGGAATTCGCTCCGAAACGAACAAACCAGCCAGAAGCCAACCATCAAAGTTAATAACAAACTTTTCGGTGTAATGCTGATTACCGACATACACAAAAAAAATAGATGTACTGGGGGGTTCTATAAGTCAGGCTCTTGCTCTTGGCTGTTCCAGTCAGGATAGACCAATTTTCTGACGCCTTTACTCATTAAACTTTTTATATAAATATAATTTTTCATACCTGTGTTTGATCTTTTCGGGGTCGTTGACAGTTTGTTCGGCATTCAACTCATCCAGGGATTTCTCGGTATCTGTCAGCCAATTCATCAGCGATGACCTGAAAATACAAATAAAATAATAAGCAAACATAAAATGACAAATAATATGATACAGGATACACAGAACTGCTGTATTTATTACATGGTTTCAAAATAACACGGGGTAAAAAAAATATTTTTTTTCCAAACATTAATTTAGTAATGTGTTTGGAAAAAAAAGCAGTGATACTACGTACTGCGAATTGAAAAATCATAAGCACTCATTAGCGTCCAGGTCGTGAACCCTGGGCAATGGGATCACACTCATAACGGTGTGATCATAGCAGATAACGAGAGGATGAAATGCGAGTTTCTGGCGCCTCCAAACCAGAGCCAACCAGCTGAGGGAAGGTAACCCCAACAGAAAAATCCACCAGAGAAGGCAACGGAAAACCACTCTAGTCATCTTTTCCCAGAAATCACTATGGCGACTACATCCAATAAGCAGTTGTCCTGGCTGCGGAATATAAAAATAGCGCAGGTAATAGAATGACCATATAAAATTAAGGAATGCGCATACAGGGTGCCTAAAATACCTGTTTTAGGAACTGGTTGGGGAGGCAGCATTGCAAAATGCCAGCCGCATGCCTGTTTAGACTTTAAAATGCCTGTCAAATACAGTAACCCTATATCAGCAGGACTTTGCAATCTACCAGCAGGATGCACATTTTATCATTTTATGAGGATTTCTAGACCTGATAGCAGGAGGAGTGTTTTATTTAATATGTAGAGCGCTTCTATCTCTCTTAGTGAGTTTTTAAATCATGTTTCTAAGATCAGTTTAGCCGAAATGGCTGTGAGTACAATATATAATATCTGAGTACAGGCTACATTATTTTATGCACAAAATGGCGAAAACACTTGAAGTCATGCATGGGGCCTACGTACTGCCTGCAGGACAACCCTCATTCAGTCATACAAATCATACCATAAAATGAGTCCTGCTGGTTCCTTCTGGGCTGTCCTGCTGAAAGCTCCTTCCAGGACATGGTATCGGATGTTCTATCATTAGGAATGAATAGCCCCCGTGGGATTAAAAGGGTGAAGAAAAACAAAGCAAATAATCACCACTGGTCGTGGAACTCCCGGGCCTCCTTGAAGCCGTGGTCGAGCGCGCGGGTGCGCTCAGCAGCCTTGGCCACCACACGCTCCCAGCGGTGCTGTACGGACACCAGCAGGTTCTTGATGAGGATCACGTCCTGCTTCTGGCTGAAGTATTTCAGGTGCGTGCCCTTCTTGTCCAGGTGCAGCATCGTCTCCCGGTGGGTGGAAACCTCCTTCTGGAACGACTTGTGCTCCTCGATTTGACCTGTACATCGACATAAACAGTTTAGAAATGAATTGGTGTTCTTATAGATAGGGGGGTTAGTGGAAAATAAATTCCTGACATAACTACGACCTGTGTAGATGATAGTGTGACAGGTCCATATAAATGAATGAGGAAGTTCAGTGCTATGGGAAATTGGATATAAAAAATCTTATTTATTGTGTATGCAGATAATTGATAGAATTCCATATTTAATTTGGTAATGTATCCAAAATAAAACAAGTTTATTGGATTGTAATTCTATTTTATTTTTTATAAAATATACAAAGGGTATATTGTGACGCGTTTTGTCTTGTTAGGACATTTTCAAACAAACAAAGTTTCCTTATATACTAAAAATAATTGCTATTTTATGTTTGTGGATTTCTATACAAGCCAAAATAAGTAGAGTAATTAAAACTCAATTAGGGTATACTGAGTATATTAGAGGAATATTTTGGTTATTACTAAATATACTACTACTACTAAATATATAAAAACTTGTAATGTTCCCAATAAATTAAATTAAAATAAAATAATATTATAAAATCTTAATGTATTTTACCTTAGTTGACATTAAACATGAATGAAACCTGTGTAAAACACCAATGTAGAATTTCAACAATAATTTTCAAAATAAACCTGTATAAATGAAATCAATATTTTTATAATTATTACATTAATTTTAAAGTCATACCCTTACAAATGTTTCTAAATAATGGGAGGTTTTTCCCCAATATAACCAAAATATTCCTCTAATATACTCAGTATACCCTAATTGAATTTTAATTACTCTACTTATTTTGGCTTGTATAGAAATCCACAAACATAAAATAGCAATTATTTTTAGTATAATAAGGAAACTTTGTAAATATTTAAGTTAGTTTGTTTGAAAATGTCCTAACAAGACGAAACACGTCACAATATACCCTTTGTATATTTTATAAAAAATAAAGTAGAATTACAATCCAATAAACTTGTTTTATTTTGGATACATTACCAAAATAAAATAAAAAATCATTTTTACACGCAGTAAAAATTAGAGCATTTAACTGTACAGTTAAGTTTCTGCAAAATGTATGAAAAATTTAATAAAAATACATTTTGATAAAAATGAACTACTTTAAAATGTCATAGATTCTGGTCAATAGCCGTTTAGATTCAATCATTCAATCAGCCAACATATTGTCCACAAACGCTAAAAAGACAAAGAAACAATTAAAAAGTTAAGCTAATGATTGCAGGGTGAGTTCCATGCTTTCATTGCATTCTGATTCAATAGAGCGTGTCGGGAATTTTTTTTAAAAATAAATTAATTTAAAACTTCATACTTCGACACGTATACTTAATTTCAGTTTTTTTTTATTTTGTATTTTTTTGCACCACAATAGGCCAGGAGCTCAATCACAGATAACTATCGACATGCTAAAAAACGTGCTAAGTATTTGAGCGATCACCACGAACAATCATGAACACGCTGAAGTTAAAGCGGTCGCGTTGCAAAACGCCATAGATAAGTTCCGTATCCGTAGTCCGTGGTCAAACGTCAAATCAAAAAAGTCAACACGCGTGTAATCTCGTGCCGGTTTGTTATTTCGTTTTCAAGTTACAAACAATTACTATGGCGACTGCTTTTCTTAACATTTGGCTTGCCGACCGCCGGCTAAATGCAATACGGCACTCGAGAAAAATTGAAAGAAGGCGTGTGCGAGATTCAACCAATCCTCTTGAACTGACCGAAGTTGAATTTCGTTTTGCAACGCGACCGCTTTAACTTCAGCGTGTTCATGATTGTTCGTGGTGATCGCTCAAATACTTAGCACGTTTTTTAGCATGTCGATAGCCATCTGTGATTGAGCTCCAGGAGGTTCCATTAAAGTGGTGAATCCTGCAAGAGGTTTATTAATTCATTTATAATAGGCGAATAACTCACTGAGGATAGTCTCCATGACTCGGGATACAGGTTTAGCAGATGTGAGCACCTTTTCAGCGTTGGTCAGCCAGTCTACAAAGGCTTGGAGTGCGTCGTGGAACTCAGTGGCCTCCTTCAGGGCGATCTCCAACTTGATCTTCTTGTCTGACGCCCTGCAAATATTGACGGAATTTAAAACATGTGTATAAATTAAAATACACTCTTTTAGCGACAGTTTCCTCATCTGAAACCATGAAATAATGCCTTCGTATGTTGAGAAAAAATATTTTATCCAGGAGGCAAACAAAAGTTTATTTTTTTCTACATCTATGGCCAAGTATGGTACAAAGTATAATACGATATCCGACTATAAGTATAAAGCATCGCCATGTAAAAATACTAACAAACTATTAATTTAAAATATTGTTTCTGGTGGAAACGTCACAACACATTCATTGAACACATTGTGTCATTTTTTTATTTTTTTATTTTTATTTTCTTTTATTCGGGAAACATACAGTACAGTTACAAAGTTTAATATTTTACACAATTGGACTTAATTCTAATGGACCAGTGAAGTTTCCATATTAAAAAGCAATTAAATGTAAGGTTAATTATGGAAGTATAAAAAAGAGAAGGAAAAAGAAAACATAAATGAAAGTTGTTTAAAAATTAAAATTTAAGTGAAAAAAATATATTTTAAGGTTTGTAGTTTGTAGTGAGTATTTACAAATGGAAATAATATTAAAAATGAAGAAAATTTGTAATAGTAATTAAGAATTAAGAATGGAAATAAAGAATGAAAAACATGCTCAGATGTAAAAATAAAATAAAATAGTAATAACATTTAAAAAAAAAAAAAAAAATCATGTTTGAAAACATTGTCTCATGTCGGGATACTTATGAAGTATTGATTGAAAACATTGGCTGATGTTTAGAAACATTGTTTCACATATAAAAACATTGCCATATGTAGATATGACATGGAACTATCAATTGAAAACATCGCCTCATGTAAGGATGCCAACAAACAATTGATTGAAAACATTGTCTTATGTTTCGAAACATTGTCTCATGGTTGAAAACATCGCCTTATGCAGCGATGACATGAAACTATTGATAAATCTCATGTGGAGACGCCATGGAAGAAAACATCGTCTCGTGTAGGAATGCCAAAGAAATATTGATCAAAAACATTGTTTGATGATATAAAACATTATTAGATGTTTGAAAACATTATTTGACGTTTGAAAACATTTTTTCAAGTTTGAAAACATTGCCTCATGTGGAGACGCAATGGAACTATCAGTGAAAACATCATCTCACGTAGGGATGCCGACAACTATTAACTGATAACATTGTCTCATGTTTAAAAACATGTTAAAGATGGCACAAGACAAATTAATAATTGTAAATACTGTCGTACGTTTGAAAAGATCGCCTCGTGTATAGATGCCATGGAAGTTGAATACATGGCCAAATATTCAGATGAAAAATTAGTGCTCAATCAGACAATAGTTGTACTAAGCTTACCTAGCAGTGACACTGTCCCATCTCTGTTTGAGTGTTTTGAGGTTATGTTGAAGGTTGGACACGGACTGTGGTCTGTCCTGCTTCTTGAGGTACTCTTGTCCCTGCTGTAGGACGGCTTCCACCTTCGGTCGGTTCTCCTCGACCTCATTGAACACTTCCTGCAGATGAAATAATTTTAGTATGTGACTCAATGTAGTAGTAATTCAATGTAACATGAAGAAATGAGGTTTCAATATGAAGCAGCGCAGTGATATTTTGATCAGCCAATAAAAATTGCTTACCATGAATCTCTCCAATTGTTCAGAGGCAGTCTCCGGCAATCCTCCGACAGGTTTGGATGCGGCGATGATGCTGTCCACATCTCCTAACCAGGAGAGCAGATCTTGAATCTCAGCGTGGAATCTAAAGAGAAACATATATTTGAAAAAGGATTCAGCTTTCCATACATATTACTCTCCGTGTCTAGACGGAACGGAGAACACAGTTCTGTGGGTGAAATAAAACCAGAATCCTAGAGGAGTGTTTTCGACTCGATGGCTACTCTTAAGTAATCGTTCCTTCCCGGTGATGTGTATCTAATAATTTTAATATGTCTATAAATATAATGAATGTGGCGGTAGACCAGAGAAGTCAGTAGCTTTCGGGGTTTGGTTGGGGGTGGTTCTTTTGCTTGTGCTGTGAGCGTCAGCAAATTCTTTTTTCATGTTTTTGCAACAAGAAAGTTCAGTGCAAAGGGAAATTGGATATAAAAAATGTTTTCTTATGTGCAGTAAAAATTGGAGTATTTAATTGTATGGTGAAGTATCTCGGCCGTCGGCCTCGTGGTGTAGTGGTCAGCGCGTTAGCCTGGTATGCAAGAGGTCTCGGGTTCGATTTCCGAAGTGGTTGATATGAAATCTTTATTTAAAAAGGTGTTTTCACACTAGAATATTTCATAGTCCCTGGACTGGTACCTGAGCGTAAGACTGATATTCTTACCTTCATGTAACAAAAATGATCAAGATATGCTGCGATTAATCTACCAATGCAGTGCCCTATGCACCATTAGGTGCGGAAAGGAATGATGATGATGATGATGATGAAGTATCTCACAAATGTATGAACAAATTAATAAAATACCCTACTTTTGAGGATGGAAAAGAATAAATCAAGATATTCACCGTTGGGCTTCTCTGAGGGCCTCTTCGAGCTCCAGCTGCCTGTCCTTGGCCTTCTGTTGAAGGTCGCGCCACTTTCTGTTGAGCTGTTGCAGCTTGTCTTGTGTCGTGCTGGCTTCGTCAGTTCCTGGAAGCGAAGACAACATATTCATTTAGACAAACATAATATAATAGACATGTTGTTCCTGTACTAACTACATCTTTACATAAACAACGTCAATTACAATAATGTTATTAATTCAGAAATCATCCTTCATAGATTGAATTGCAAAAAACAAAACATTATTAATAGGTTGGCAATTATACATAATAAATTTGGGAATATTGTTGATCTTTTAAACACGAGTGATTCACAAATTAAAAGATGTCTAGAATCTTACTTTTTACCTTAAATTTAAGTTATTTAGTTTTCTTCTCATATACAAGTGTATGAGGATTTTAAATCCAATGACGTATAATTTAAAAGACATGTTACAGGCGCGTAAAATAGGCGTTTCAATTGGTGGGTAATTGCCTTTCTTGTCTTCATCATGATATAAGCAGACATGACGCTTTGAAGAATAATGCCATCATGTGTGATGAGATAATGTCAGTGTTTGATTCCAAGTACAATCATAATTTCTACTAGCAAAAACTCCAAAACAAAATGAATACTCTTAACAACAAAATTTACCTTTGCCTTGTTGGATGATCTGTAGTCCAGCATCATTGAGAGTGTCCACGCTGTTCTGATGCGCCTGAATGTCATTGGCGAGCACCTTCAGCTTAGCCAGCTCTACCTCTAATACTTGAGGGTCTCCAGCCACCTGATGATAAATTATTTTATAAAACAGTGATTGAAATTAATATAGCATTGATTTAGGGACACGAGGCAGCTGATGAATTTGCGAGGCTAGGAGCTGAGACAGCCCCGGCAGGCCAAGAAGAGCCCTACTGTGTAATGCTTTAGCAAAAAGAACCAGGTCAGCATCATGCGAAAGAACTTCTAAAGGGGTACTCGCAAAGGTTTGTTTTTAACTTAATGAAAATTAGCCGAAACCAAGTGAGGTTTATCACTTAGGCTTCTATATTAGCTTTGTTGTCTCTGTGCTTACCGGCTTAAGAGAGTCCAGTGTGGCGTCGCTGCGGTCGATCCAGACCATGAGCTCCTGCAGCGCGTGCTGGAACTGGCCGAGGCGCAGCAGTGCGCCCTCCAGGCGGCGCTGGCGCTCGGCCACGCCGGCCACTAGTGCAGCCCAGCGCCTGTTCACGCCGGCCAGCGGCTCGCGGATAGAGGCCGCCTGCTCCGAGGACGTGCGCTCTGTCAGCTCCTGCGCTTGCCTGGAGAGAGACATTGAAGTTCAAAACATCATCAACGTAAACAGTAAAATTAGCTATGGAGAGACATTCAACACGTCATCCACGTAAACAATAGCAGTAAAATTATATACAATTACTTAATAACGTTTAGCGGTAAGTGGTTATATACAAATATTTCATAACATTTAGCAGTAAAATTAGCTAAGGACAGACATTCAAAACGCCATCCACGTATACATTAGCAGTGAAACTAGCTATGGAAAAACGTTCAAAACATCATCTACATAACAAATTAAGCGTCAAACTCGCGATCTTCCAATCGAAACATTCCAAATATACCGCGACAACCATCACATCACTTCCATGTAGAAGTAGGCAGAGAGAAAAGAAAGCCACATGCGTCTATCCTGACACTCATACATCTTATAATTCATGTCCATTTGAATGTATCTGCTTTTGACATGACCAGACTTCAGTTTATCGGATCATGCCGCATTTTACTTGGTCATTCTCGATAAATTGTCATTATAATCGGAACTTTTCATTATATGAATTAAATTTTAAATAAAACATTTATAAAATGCTATTCATAAACAAATCAATAATTATATACAAAATTAGTTACTAATCACATAAAACATTTATTGATTTAAAAAAATACGTTTCAGAAAAATTACACATTTTGGTAAAATTCTACAATACCATTACTATATGAGGTTTGATAAAAAAATGCGTGGAATATTTAAATTTGAAATGTAAGAGGCCATTTTCCCTAGATCAGTACACGTGTTTATAATTAATCTTTAAATTTTTGGCCATTTTGGACGCGTCAGTTTTTGACAAACTATAAAAACACGCTTTGGTGTGATCGGCAAATTTTAACGATTATTCAAGACCTAAAGTGACGGAGCGCCTGCTCGCGCCTCGCGGCTTGTTTGTGACGAAAAGCCAAACACCGTATTACACCATTCCCAAAGATGTAAAAGGCTCTGAAAGGACGACGTTTCGTGACCGCAGAGGAGAAAAAGACCGAATTGCTGACAGAACCGAAGACCACACCAAAAAGTTCGTACCAGAAATGTTTTGAGGATTGGAAAAAATGTCAGCATAAGTGATGGTGTTTAAATATTTTTATAAATGTACACAAATTCCAAGGATTTTTTTATCAAATGTTATAAATAAAATTCACTAAAAAACATTAACAAATGAACTTTCATAGGTTAAACAAATACATAACATTAAATACGGTTAACACATTTCTAAGAAAATACATACTCCTTTAAAGCTTCTTCGAATACAGAGACATTCATGCAAAAAGCAATGACGCATCTATAAGTTGTGTCTAAAATAATTATCGACATTATTTTGAGTTTGTCCAAATTTTTGTAGACAAGGACTGGATTCAATATAGAAGTCTAGGCATCTAGAGGGCTTATGACCTGTCATTGGCTGGTTTAAATGGCCACTTTAAACACTGTGAAATTCCACCTGGTCCATGAAGAAGTATAGAAATTGAAAAAATAAGATTTTCAGGCGTTGCCTAGTAAGTAGGTGAAATAATTCAATTGCATGAATCTCACCCGCATAAATAAAGGTTTCTGCTCTTTAGATTCACAAACATCCACAGATGAAAGAATCGAAGGAATATAGATGTTCAAATTATAGAGATTTTGGTATTATTTATGTCTTCTCTGGATATTTATTGTTTACTTTAAGACTGAAAAAGCACACATTATGATAAAACTGTAATTACTTTTTAATATTATTATTTAATACATAATTTACTGCTTTAGAACGGGGAAGCTATCCCTACTTGGGCAGTTTAGATGAACCACAGCAAAAATAAAAAATATGTATGTTTACTTTTACTACTCAATTAATTTGTTGTATAAATAATTACTTGTAAATTGCTGTAATAAATATGCAAAAATTAAATAAATATGGGTAGAATGGTGAATGTTACACAGTGTGTAAAGTGGCCACTTAAACCAGCCAATGACAGGTCATAAGCCATCTAGATGCCTAGACTTCTATTTTACCTTCTCTAAATGTTCTCCATCTCTGTTGTAATATGTTAATAAAATAATTATGTCGTTGATTGAATCGCCGTTCACTTAACAACACTTCATGACCAACTATCGTAAAACAAGAAGCTTCGTAATCGTGTGACTAAATTGTATTTCACTAGACAAGTTTTTTAACTAGACAAATCCTAGTTTTGTGCAAATGAGGGAGTATGGTGTTTGATCGATTCAGAATGTAACTAAGCTAAAAATACAACAATTCTAAATTGATCCGAGTGTCGGTGAGTGTAAGAGCATAATATTGATTTGGGGACCGTACACTCACTCAAACATCGACGGTAATGAGGCAGCAAATGAATTGGCGAAGTAGGGAGTTGAGACAGCCACGATAGGCCCTATGGGTTGGCCAAATGCACTTTGTAATGAACTTAGGTCGTGAGCCCGGAAGCAGAGCATGACGCTCTGGCAAAGAGCACCCGGTAGCACCGTGCGAAGGAACTACTAAAGGGATACTTGCAAAGGTTTGCTTTAGGCCTAATGAAACTTAGCCAAAACCAAGTGTGGTTATCACTAGAGCCTTTATAGGACACTGCAGATTGAATAAACGACTTGCTAAAATGAATTTATCCATGCGAAGGAACTACTAAAGGGATACTTGCAAAGGTTTGCTTTAGGCCTAATGAAACTTAGCCAAAACCAAGTGTGGTAATCACTAGAGCCTTTATAGGACACTGCAGATTGAATAAACGACTTGCTAAAATGAATTTATCCATGCGAAGGAACTACTAAAGGGATACTTGCAAAGGTTTGCTTTAGGCCTAATGAAACTTAGCCAAAACCAAGTGTGGTTATCACTAGAGCCTTTATAGGGCACTGCAGATTGAATAAACGCCTTGCTAAAATGAATTTATCCATGCGAAGGAACTACTAAAGGGATACTTGCAAAGGTTTGCTTTAGGCCTAATGAAACTTAGCCAAAACCAAGTGTGGTTATCACTAGAGCCTTTATAGGGCACTGCAGATTGAATAAACGCCTTGCTAAAATGAATTTATCCATGCGAAGGAACTACTAAAGGGATACTTGCAAAGGTTTGCTTTAGGCCTAATGAAACTTAGCCAAAACCAAGTGTGGTTATCACTAGAGCCTTTATAGGGCACTGCAGATTGAATAAACGCCTTGCTAAAATGAATTTATCCATGCGAAGGAACTACTAAAGGGATACTTGCAAAGGTTTGCTTTAGGCCTAATGAAACTTAGCCAAAACCAAGTGTGGTAATCACTAGAGCCTTTATAGGACACTGCAGATTGAATAAACGACTTGCTAAAATGAATTTATCCATGCGAAGGAACTACTAAAGGGATACTTGCAAAGGTTTGCTTTAGGCCTAATGAAACTTAGCCAAAACCAAGTGTGGTTATCACTAGAGCCTTTATAGGGCACTGCAGATTGAATAAACGCCTTGCTAAAATGAATTTATCCATGCGAAGGAACTACTAAAGGGATACTTGCAAAGGTTTGCTTTAGGCCTAATGAAACTTAGCCAAAACCAAGTGTGGTTATCACTAGAGCCTTTATAGGGCACTGCAGATTGAATAAACGCCTTGCTAAAATGAATTTATCCATGCGAAGGAACTACTAAAGGGATACTTGCAAAGGTTTGCTTTAGGCCTAATGAAACTTAGCCAAAACCAAGTGTGGTAATCACTAGAGCCTTTATAGGACACTGCAGATTGAATAAACGACTTGCTAAAATGAATTTATCCATGCGAAGGAACTACTAAAGGGATACTTGCAAAGGTTTGCTTTAGGCCTAATGAAACTTAGCCAAAACCAAGTGTGGTTATCACTAGAGCCTTTATAGGGCACTGCAGATTGAATAAACGCCTTGCTAAAATGAATTTATCCATGCGAAGGAACTACTAAAGGGATACTTGCAAAGGTTTGCTTTAGGCCTAATGAAACTTAGCCAAAACCAAGTGTGGTAATCACTAGAGCCTTTATAGGACACTGCAGATTGAATAAACGACTTGCTAAAATGAATTTATCCATGCGAAGGAACTACTAAAGGGATACTTGCAAAGGTTTGCTTTAGGCCTAATGAAACTTAGCCAAAACCAAGTGTGGTTATCACTAGAGCCTTTATAGGGCACTGCAGATTGAATAAACGCCTTGCTAAAATGAATTTATCCATGCGAAGGAACTACTAAAGGGATACTTGCAAAGGTTTGCTTTAGGCCTAATGAAACTTAGCCAAAACCAAGTGTGGTAATCACTAGAGCCTTTATAGGGCACTGTACATTGTACATATATGATTTCAGGTCACACTAAACTTCCTTATTAACAGAAAAGATATAAAAAAATTGACGTTCTACCACACAATGTGTCAAAAGCTGAATTCTATTTTCCACAAACAAGCATTAAAGTTTGTTATAAATTAAAAATAACTCATAAACAACATAAACATATACAATAAAAAATAAGAAGCCATGACAAATGGGCAGCCAGGAACACAGGTACTGGAATAGAATTAATCAAATCGGAATTCTTGCCTTGTCAGACTCCTGCAGGTACACAAGATGGCCGCCGAAGGGGAAAACAAAATCAACATTATCGCATACATTTTAGTAAGGATCAAAAATGGTTGTTAAATATATTATGATACACATGTGGTCAAATTTACAGTGATTCATATTCAACTGGCTTGTTACATTATTATGGGAAAGGCTATTTCAAAGTGGACGAGAATTTTTTTTTTTTACATAGTCCCCCTGGACATTTCTATAGATTCTTGGTAGGAAATTTATCCGACCACTGTTAGCCACTAATGCTCCAGCGCACAAGGCGTTAGTCAGTGTCAATGGCTGCTATTTACGAAGCAGGGTTGGTGGAACACCCCCATATTCACCCGATCTGGCCACCAGTGACTACCGGCTTCTCCCAAAACTCAAGGAGCATGAGGTCATGTGCTGTGTAGAAGAGTGGTTGCCTGAGATCGGACAAATGTTCTTCTGGGAGGCTACAGAAATGTTGGAGCATCGCGGGAGGAAGTGCATACAAGTCCAGGGAGACTACGTCAAAAAATAAGTTATTATTGTCTCATAAAATAAAATAAATAAAACAACTTTGTTTTTAACCACTAATTTTTTATTTTCCACCGACCGGTTTCGAAGCAAACAAGCTTCTTCGTCAGGTTTACATAACTAATGAATTGATTCCTTTTTTATTTTTATCATGTTCACTAAATACTACATATGGACCCAATAAATCAAGTCATTTTTTCCTTACATGGGTGGTAGTTTGATATCATTATTTTCGAAGTTAGACAGGAGAGGACTAAAAGAAATATTGTTTAAATTAAAAAAGCTATTCATAATAAGAAAACAATAATTAATAACCAAATAAACAATATTTCTTTTAGTCCTCTCCTGTCTAACTTCGAAAATAATGATATCAAATTACCACCCGTGTAAGGAAAAAACGACTTGATTTATTGGGTGCACGTGTAGTATTTAGTGAACATGATAAAAATAAAAAAGGAATCAATTCATTAGTTACGTAAACCTTGATGAAGAAGCTTGTTTGCTTCGAAACCGGTCCATGGAAAATAAAAAAATTGTGGTTAAAAACAAAGTTGTTTTATTTATATTATTATAATGAATAACCACAAAGTTAGTGCTTCAAATATAAGCTTTATATCATTGTCTCAACCACTTCAAAATAGGTGTGGTGGAGCACACCAATTAACCCTCGTAGAATTAATATAGTGTGAACTTTGAACAAAATATACCTACAACTATATTATCAAATTAAGACAATTCGTTGTTTCGAGCAACTCGCTTACTCTGACAAATTATCCAAATCAAATTACAATAAAAGATGATGCACTTTAGAATTTTTCAAGTTGAATATGCAATTTTGTTATTGTGAAATGTGTCAAAAGGGACAATATCGATATGTGAGGAGTGCGTACTGACCTGTTGAGGGCTTCGACCTTAACCATGTGCGGGTCGACTTCGTCCTTAAACTTGTTAAGCTGCTGAATCTGCTTCTTGACCGCGTCGATATCGGAGCCCAGTGGACCCATGCGGGCAAACTTTTCCTCGGCTGTTTCCAGGAATTCCAGAAGATTCTAGAAGAAAATTACAAATGAGAAAACTGTGTTAAATTTGTTCGCCTACCATGAGGTTCCAGGTTTGATTCCTGGCAAGAGCGACACAAATAGTTTGTTCAGAGGGTGGTTTTATACAGCAATATTTCATTATCCCTGAACTAATCATCTAAACTTCATGTAACAGATGCTCAAGATACGCTGATTTGGTGTATTAATGGAGTTATGCAAGGGAATTATTATTATGAGATGAAAACCATTTTAAACTGGTCGGTGGTCAAAATGATTACTAAGAGTAATTGAGAGTAAATACCTGAAGAGTCTCATGGAATTCCATGGCTTTCTCCATGGCGTCTATGAGGTTCTCCTCCCTCTTGGCGTAGAGTGCTGTGATGTTGTCCCATGCGCTGTCCAGGTCTTCGATGTGCTTCTTAACCTCGGGTTTGTCTGGCTCACCGCACAGGTTCATCAGCTTGGAGCCAGTCTTCCTCACTTGCTCCACCTGCCATGGACAATTCAATTAGTGGACTGAACAGATAAAAACATATAATTGCACTTGACTGTACTTATTCTCACACTTCATTCGCATTCGACCGTACTAATTCTTGTATTCAACTGTACATATTCTCAACTATGCACTTGACTTTACTTATTCACATCCTTGCATTCAACTGTATTTATTCACACTTATGCACTTGACTACAGTCATACTTGAATTCAACTGAACTTATTCTAACCCTTGCACTTGACTGCACTCTTTCTCCTTCTCACTCCACTGCACTAATTCTTATTCTCGAATTCACAAGTATTTATTCTCATCTTTACATTTACCAGTATTTGTTTCCCCTCAATCAAAGAGAATGCTCACCTCTGGCTTGGTCTGGTCGATCTCTTGGCGGATCTCCTGCAGAGCGACCTGCTGGGCCTGGATAGCGCGCGGCTGAGCGGCTGGCGCCTCTTGCGCAGCCAGCGCCTCTCCCAGCTCACGCAGCGTGCTCATGACGGCCGTGAGCTCACGCCAGAACCGGCGTGCCAACTCCAGTGTCTCCTCCAGCGAGCGTCCGCGGTCGCCCGTCGTCTTCTGGATCTCGTTCCACAGCCTGGAAAGAAATACATCCAAATAAGATGTAGTCTAAGGCTAACAAAAGTTGCAAATATTAAACTCCCACAGTGCAAGCAGGTATTCTGCAAAACATCAGACCCAAGATATAGAGTAGATACTAAAAAATTAAATGGTGTCAGCAATATTTTGATAATGTTGGCTCCCAACAAATCCAGAAATGACAAAATTGAACCCAGGACCTCAAGTGTGGTAGGTGAACATGTCAGCCACTACACAACGAGGCGGGCTTACCTCCATTAGATTTCCTAAGTCAGGATTTTTACCTGAGAGCAGTCGAAAGGCCCAATCAAGTAAATGCGCAAATCGCCATGTTCATTGTTTTTTTACTAAGCATCCTAAATGCACAGGAGCTGGTAGCCTTGAGGTTGGTTCAAGATACTGTAGATAAACCTTGAGGTTGGTTCAAGATACTGTATGCTCAACTAGGGAGTGGACATTTAATGTTCTTTTTGAATACTCACGAGTTAAGGCGTTCAAGCTTCTTCTTGATATCCTTAACAGCGGGGTCTGCCTTGTTACTGGCCTTGCTGATGACATCATTAGCGGCACGCTTGACTGCCGCATATGCCTCTTCTCGCTTGTCCAAATCTTCAATGATGGCGTTGTTCTCTTCGATCTGATCCCTGGGCAAAAACAAAAGGATAAAAATATGTAAAAAACTTTACATGAGTAAAAAGTCATCTATTTGATTAAATAAGCAAGCAAGGTATACTTAAATCCCATTGATTAATTTTTAGTTTTTAACCGCTCGAGTGCCGGAGCGTAGATCTGTACTTCAAAGATTTTGTGGTCAATAATTGTGGATAACTGTTAGCAAAACCACTGCTTTCTAAAAGAGTGGCAAAATTGATTCAAATGTGGCTTACTCGATCTTGGGGGGGTGCGCGGACACGGGCTCGAGCGTGCCGAGCTGGTCTCTAGCGCCGGCCAGTGCGCGCAGCATGCCCTCCAGCTTGTCGGCGAACAGCGCCGACTCCTGCAACGCGCCCTCTAGCGCTTGCTGGCGCGCGCGCAGCTCGGCGCGCAGCGCGGCGTAGCGCGCGCAATCGCCCTCGGCCGTCTCGTGCAGCCGCTGCGCGTCCTCCTCCGAGCAGAGCTGCGCGAGCGCCTCGCCCGTCTTCACCAGCTTATCCACGAGCGGCTTGTGCTCGTTGATCGACTGCATCAGCATCTGGAAATGAAAAAAAAAAATATTAGTGACCAAATTCAATTTCTGTGTCCAGGCAGATAAAAAATACAGTTCTGTGTGTGAATTTAAACCAGAACCCTGGAAAATAAGCTCCTGACATTACTGTGACCTGTTTAGATCTTCTTCTTTCTGTGCCATATCAGGTCTCCCCGACGTTGGCGATCACTCTAGAGTAGGCATTCCGGTCCTGCGCCAACTGGAACAGCGCCTCAACCCCACGCACTCCCGTCCAGTCGCGGATGTTTCTCAGCCAGGACATCTGTCGCCTTCCAACCCCACGCTTTCCCTCGATCTTTCCCATCATAATAAGCTGTAGAAGCGTATATTTGCTTCCGCGCATAATATGGCCCAGATATGCGAGTTTTCTCTGTTTTATTGAGGACAATAGTTCTTTTTCGGCACTGGCTCGTCTCAACACCTCCACGTTGGTCACTAAATCTGTCCACGGGATTTTCAGCATTCTCCGGTGAAGCCACATTTCAAAAGCCTCTAATCGGTTCATGGAGTTCACCTTGAGAGTCCATGTTTCAACCCCGTAGAGCAGTATTGACCACACATAGCACTTGACCATCCTCTGTCTCAGTTTTAAATTAAGACTATCACTGCAGAAGAATGATTTCATGCCATTGAATGCTGATCGTGCTATTTCTATTCTGCATCTAATTTCCTTATCCGGATCCAGATCAGAAGTGATTTGACTGCCGAGGTATTTAAAGTTAGTCACTCTCTCTATTGTTTGACCATTTATTAGCAATACAGCATTATTGTGAGGGTTTCGGCTAAACACTATCATCTTTGTTTTGGCCACATTGATGTTCAAGCCCATTACTCTACCAGCTTCGTCAATTTTATTAAGAAGTTCCTGAAGGACACATGCGTTGTCAGCCAGGATAACGGTATCGTCAGCATATCGGATGTTATTGACAATTTCGCCGTTAATTCTTATTCCCTTTCTGACATCAGAGAGAGCATTCTTAAATATCTTGTTCGAGTATAAGTTAAAAAGTAAGGGCGATAATATGCAGCCTTGTCTCACTCCACGCTTAATTGCAATATCTCTCGTTACATTGTGACCTAATCTTATCACAGCTGTCTGCTGCCAGTAAAGGTTCTTTATGAAATTAACATCCTTGTCATCCAGCTGGCACTCCTGTAACAGTTTCAGTAATTCTGAATGCTTTACTCTGTCAAATGCCTTCTCGTAGTCAATAAAGCAAGCAAAAACGTCTTTTCGCTGATCTCGACATTTTTGTAGAAGGACATTCATTCCAAATAGTGCTTCACGTGTACCAAAAGCTTTCCTAAATCCAAACTGGGCATTGTCCAAATCCTGTTCACATTTGCCTCTTATTCGAGCATGAATAATTTTAAGGAGTATTTTGAGCATATGGCTCATAAGACTAATGAGTCGATAATCACTACATTTTTTGGGATGCTGTTTTTTAGGTAGTGTAATAAATATTGACTGGAGCCATTCTGATGGAATTCTTCCTGTGTCATAAATTTTATTATAAAGTTTAATGATTTGATCAATGTTTTCTTCATGGATAAGTTTTATCATTTCTATAGGGATTTCATCAGGTCCACTCGCTTTATTATTTTTTGATGTGGCTATAGCGTGGAGAAGTTCAGATTTTAGAATAGTAGGACCCTGATTTGGGATTGTCAAATCAAAATTTTCTCTATCGTCTGCAAATAAGTCTTTTATATATGATTCCCATGTATCTGTCAGTTCATCCTCATCTAGTATCAATTTATTATCGTCATTTACTAAGCTCATTGGTCTATGCTTTCCTTTTGTCACTCTGGATATCTCCTTCACTTTCTTATGCAAATTAAATGCATCATGCTTTGAACAAAGGATATCCAATTCATGACACTGTCTCCTCATCCATTCTTCTTTAGCCTTTTTTATTTCGGACTTGATTCTTCTGTGTATAATTTTATATTGGTCAGTATCATTTTTATTTTGTCTACGATGTTCCATGAGTTCAAGAATATGATCAGTCATCCAAGACTGTTTCTTTCCCTGTTTTCCTCTCTTAAGGTGTTCATTACAGACATCTTTTATTATAATTTTGAAGTTGTTCCAGCTCGTATCAACATCAATTTCACTATTACTTTCACTTGCATTGTCTGTCAATTGTGCCAATTTTTGGTTTAAATCGGATTCCACTTTTTGTTTGACAATATGATTCTGCAGTTTAGTTAAATCTATCTGATTGTTCGGATGCTTTGTTTTCAATTCTTTCAACTTCAGTTGGATATCCGCTACAAGTAGGCTATGGTCAGAACCAATGTCAGCTCCTGGATAAGTTGTAGCACGTTTAACACAGTTTTTAAATCTATTATTAATAAGTATATAGTCGATTTGGTTTCTTACTGGTGGAAGGTTATCTCTGATGTCCATTGGTGCTTTCCATGTATAGAGTCTGCGCTTGGGCAGTTTAAACCATGTATTTGTAATGATCATTTCAGTTTCCTGACAGAATTCATATAATCTATCTCCTCTTTGGTTGCCTGCGCCAAGTCCATAGTCACCTACTATATGCGATCTTCGACCTTCACCTACTTTGGCATTAAAATCACCAATAACAATTGTGATTTCGTCTCCTTTTACCGAGTTAAGGACACTTTGAATGGCCTCGTAAAACACTTCCACGTCATCATCGTACCTCCTTTCAGATGTTGGGGCATACACCTGTATGATATTCATGTTGAATGGTTGGCAGCTGATCTGCAGCAGCATAATTCTGTCGTTCACAGGAATGAAGTTCTTAACAAACTTGGTGTACTCTTTTGTAACAAATATTCCAACACCATTCCTATGGTGTTTGTCCTGCGGATCACTTCCAGAATAGTAAATTGTGCCTTTTTCATGATGTTGAATACCTGCGCCAGACCATCTCATCTCACTAATTCCCATAATGTGTATGCTACACCTAACAGTTTCCTGTATCAAGTTCTCTAATTTACCTGCAGCATACAGGCTCCTCGCATTCCATGTTTAGATCTATTGTGATGAATAAAAAGGGGAAATAAGCCCCTGACATCACTGCGACCTGTTTAGATCTATTGTGATGAATAAAAAGGGGATTCTTGTGTTGTTGATGAGGGTCAGAGCTAAAGAAGCTCCAGACATCACTGTGATCTGTTTGGATCTATTGTGGGGAATAAAAAGGGATTCTTATCATGTAGATGGGGATCAGTTTTAAATAAGCTCCTGACATAACTGCGACCTGTTTAGATCTATTGTGATGAATAAAAAGGGGATTCTTGTGTTGTTGATGGGGGTCAGAGCTAAAGAAGCTCCTGACATCACTGCGACCTGTTTAGATCTATTGCAATGAATAAAAGGGGGATTCTTGTGTTGTTGATGAGGGTCAGAGCTAAAGAAGCTCCAGACATCACTGTGATCTGTTTGGATCTATTGTGGGGAATAAAAAGGGATTCTTATCATGTAGATGGGGATCAGTTTTAAATAAGCTCCTGACATCACTGCGACCTGTTTAGATCTATTGTGATGAATAAAAAGGGGATTCTTATCATGTAGATGGGGATCAGTTTTAAATAAGCTCCTGACATCACTGCAACCTGTTTAGATCTATTGCGATGAATAAAAAGGGGATTCTTGTGTTTTCCATTGGGGTTAATGCTAAATAAGCTCCAGACATTACTGTGATCTGAGATTTATTTTGACATAAAAAGAGGTCGTTAATGATATATATTAAATATTGTACAAACCTCATTCTTATCTTGTTGAGCGGCGATCTGTTCTGGTCGCAGAGCGGGCATGGCGAGCATTCCAATTTGGCGTTCCATATCGTCCAACCAAGTTGAAAGACTAGAAAGTTAAAAATGAGTATTATTTCGAATACCAAAAAACATTAATGTGATAATTCATAAATATTATTGAAAAAGTGCTTTTTTAAAAAAACTTTGTTGATAAGCATCTAATAGATACGTAATATTATGCTTACTCATCGTGAGTGTCGGCAAAGTGTTCGGCCAGTGGAAGGGCCTGCTCCAGGATACCGAGTCGGTCGGAGCTGAGCTGCCCGACGGTCTCCATGGTCTCTCGGAGTTCCTCCATCTTGTCTCTGATGATGGACATGTCTTCTGACGGCTGCGACTCACGGAGCACCTAAACAAATGCAATAAACAAATTGTTTAGAGAAATAATGAAGAATCACCGCCGGTGATTGATACAATTATTTTTTTAATATAATGCGAGGTATATATCCGGAGAGTAAGTTCCGTTTATATTTCTTGTCATCATCGTGCAGCAGATGTGTGGTACTTGACCCTGATCTATTGAAAAGGAGTTGACGCCATTTTGAGTTAACCATTGTGTATGCTTCGTGGTGCTTGTTTGGAATGGTGAATAAAATTGAAAACCCCGCTGCTTGAAACGCAAGGGCTGTAATTTTTTCCCTTATGCAAAAAAACATTTAACCAGCTTACATTCATCGACAGATCTGTGAGGTCAGATAAGTGATTAAATGGTAAGGATAGTGGAGAGACAGTTCAATGAAGGTCGTGATAATGTGCATGATGACAAACATATGGTGAATTTGATCTACCGACATGTCGATATGTGTTTTCATTATGTCATCTCAGACGTGATATGATCTAATTCAACCAATAAGTGACGCTGAAACTTTATCTGAAAATTTATCTTTAATTATGACTTCGTAATGAAGGAATGACACTTTAGATATGTGTACCGTTGCGTACGCGTCTTTTTGGTATATATCGATGTACCTATCCAAAACTTGAAGGTGGAGGGTCGGTAGTGTATCTTCATAATCACTCGGGAGAATTTATCTTCAACTATAACATCATGGCGAATGTGTAACGTCCTTAATTTCCCATTGTAATTGTGGCCCCGGTGAGTTTTTGGTGAAAATTTGTATAAGATTGAAATAATTGTTATTTCGTTTGATGAGAAGATACTAGATATTTACCTAGAAAACATTTTGACGGACGTTATTCCACTCTAAAAGCACTCAGCTGGAGAGGAAACTTTGATAGTGCAAATAAGTAATAAACTGTATTTTATTCCAAGGTTTATTCTTATGTTTATTGTGAGTTAGTTTTCTTACCTTCTTGGCATTGCTGATGAGGTCTCTGACCCGAGCGCGCTGCCCGCTAACATCGTCATTGAACGCGCGGTGCTCTTTGAGCTGCGCTCGCAGGGGCGGGGGTTCGCATCCCGGGGGGGCGGCGTTGCGCAGGCGCTCATCCGCCTCGCGGAACCACTCTAGCAATTCGTCCATGTCCCCGGCTACTTCGCGGGACCGCTGAAAGTGGAAACAACAACTAGTCAATAAACGCTTTCGGGACAAGTAATGCAAGAACAAATATGGCTCACAGTTGGTAACATAGTTGCTAACTAAAGTGGCAGTGGACAAGACATTCGGCTTGACAGGGGACACCAGATGGGCGTCACGAAGTGGAGGCCCTGGGCAAATAAAAGGAGTGTCAGAAGTAAATTGTCCAAATAGCTGGTGGTGCCTGGATGCTAATGAGTCAAGACAAAGACGAGTAGAAGGAGTTAAAAGAGACCTATATCCAGCAATGGAGAGATGAAGATTAGAGGAAGATTAAAAAGAGTCACAAGAGAGCACTTGAGCATTTCATGAATTTAATAAAACCAAAGAATGATAGAATCAAGCGAGAGTGCAAATCTGAGACAAGTATAATTAATAAGATTAAAAAAGGGTCACTAAGATGGTTTGGTCATGTAGAACGAATGGATGACGAAAGAATGGTAAAACAGATACATGGCGAGAATGAATGGTAACATAAGACGAGGACGACCAAGAAGGACGTGGCATGATCAGATGAACCAATATCTCGAGTTTGGTCATGTCAAAAGCAGACACAACCGAAGGACATGTATAAAAAGACATATGAATGTGGAAGAAACTAGAAATGTATGTAAACCACTACGGAAAAATGACGTGATGGTAGTAGAAGTAGTAATATAATAAAATAGCGATGTTTAACAAAATTTTATGCTTTTTCAGAAATGTTTTGAACTAAACGCAAGAAGGGAGATTGGTTTGTATGAGTATATTTACACTGTCAAAAAGCCTAAAGTTTATTAACAAGGAAGTCAATTTCAGGAAAATAAATTAATATGAGATTTTCCTAACCAGTTTGCTGAGGTGAAGTCTCTCTGCTTTCCTCTGGATTTGTTCCACGATGGCGTCGAATCTCCTGTTATCTCTGGTCATCAGACCTTCGATGGTGGCTGCTCCTTCACCCGGTGAAATCTGATAACAATTATTATAAAGTAATTAGGAATAATCTAGAAAAACGACATAAAAATTGCTTATGTATGCGTACCTTCAAACAAACATAATATGTGAGAAAAATCTTTAGTTAGAGCAATGTAAAGTTCTTAGTTTGTTACCTGGCAAAGCTGAGGCCCGACAAGGTTGATGGCTTCCAGAACTGGACGGAAGTGTTGGAGATCTTCTTCCAGCCTGATGATGTCTTGCTCGCGAGGTTCTGCAGTCTGCAGTGCTGCCTCGGCCACGCCCATCCAATCAACAAGCCTAGAAAACGAAATACATTATATAAATGCAAACATTGAAATTACTATGAACAGAAATCAATATCTGATGGATCACCGAGTTAAACATAGCCTCCTTTATAACCCTAGAAAGTATTCCTTGGACCACTAGAACAGTCTTCATGAAAAAATGAGATTAGTGCATTTTCGGTTAAGGCTGAATGGTAACGTAAGACGATGACGACCAAGAGAGACGCTGCATGATCGGATAAACCTAAATCTCAGGTCTAATCATGTCAAAAGCAGACACAATTCAAGGGCATTTATGACAAGAAATATGAATGTGGAAGAAACTGAGAATGTACGTATGTTAGGATAAACATGTGTGGCGGTTTAAAGTAGTAACAGTAGCCGTAGTCTGATTAAAAGTAAAGAAATCATACGACTTTTTGGCAAAAAAAACCAGACGGTATCGATGCCCTGGCCACCTTAATCACCGGACTTGGACCCCTGCGACTTTTTCCTGTTCCTAAAGATGAAGAGGACTATGAAAGTATGACGTTTTATGAGCATGGACTCTTCTATAATTTATATCTCTATATAGACTGAATCACTAATGGAACAGAAGGCCATACCATGAGCGCATTCCAGAAATGTTTCGAGGATTGAAAAAATGCTAGCATAAGTGTAGAGGCCAGCGGTTCAATTTACGCGATGATTGTTTTTGTCAACAAGAGATAAATTAAATCGACTCATGCACATTAATTGCATTCGTGAATTAATGTGTAGTTGAATGTCTCGCTGAGAGATGGCGGGATCGTTTTCGCTCGGTCAGCAATGTCGCATGATTCGCGGCCGAAGAGATCCGGTGTATTTTTTTCGAAATGGCACTCGACAGTTTTTTGCTCGCGCTCAGACTTGTGCTTCAAGGCTGACTTCTTTTTGAAGATTTATCATCGTGGCATTGCGCCACACCAAAACCACAGAAATCAACCCATTGAAGTGATCAAGAAAATACGGATCATAGTGGATGCCATAGGATATTCTAAGGTCAGTTTTTATATATCTTTTTTTGACTGGGAATAATTGGTTATGTTGAACTGCTGGCAACAATTATTGTATGACATTTTAAAAATTGAATGTGAACATTAAACGCATCCCTTAAAAGGAAGTGTATCATAACTTAAAGTAGATACTATTTAAACGTATCGAAATTTATTATGCAATAAGTGTACTAAATTGTCGGGTATCTGGTACAAGTTGGTTATCACAATTTTTTGAAAAATAAGATGTCTTCCTTCATAAATGGCATCAAATAATCTTTGTTTAAAAAGTATTTTCAATAAAAACATTATGTGTAGACTCACTTGTTGTGGCTGTTGTGGAAATGTTGTAGAAGGGGCAGGGCCTCAGAGGCGGCCCTCAGCAGGTCCGCTCCCCGACTGGTGAGGTCTCCGTACCTTCGCTGCAGGGCATCCAGCTTGTCCTTCAGCTGCAGAGCCTCGTCCCCGGAGATGTGCTTCATCAGCTCGAGGCCGGACTCCACGGTGGATTCCACGGCTTCTTGCTTGGAGGCAATCTCTTCCGTCAGTTCCTAGAGGGAAAATATTAGAATTTATAATTAGAGCATATTTTTTATTGCGGTTATGCCTGGTATAGCTGTCAAAATCGTGTGTCTCATTTAGGAAATGACTTCAGTTTCAAGTAGGCTATAGCCACCTTTTTACATTGGTCCCTACAAAAAATCTTCAATGAAGACAGTATTTATTTATGCATTATTTAATTAGTTCATAACATCTTAACACTTTGTATCCCGGAGCCGTGTAAACGCGTGATTATATAACCACGCGTTGTGTCCCGGTCCCGTGTTCTCACGTGGTTTACCAGCTGTCTAAAAAAGTGCATTTTATTGACATCTAGTGACTTTTATTAGTACTTTTTCGCTGCTGGTAAACCACGTGTTTACACAGGACCGGGACACAACGCATGGTTATTTAATCACGTGTTTACACGGCTCCGAGATACAAAGCACAAAACAATGAGTGAGGCCCTGTATATATGCAAACATTGCAATGCGCAATGTGGCTCTCCATAAAGGCCAATATTGGCCAAACTATCATACAAAAATGACATATTTAATTGTTTCAAATAAATATGAGAAGTTTGAATTGATTTAACCCAGTATTTTTATAATTATGACACTTTTAAGAAACCCTTCACAAAGCATGCAATTTCACAAAAATGGGCCGGGCACAGGGTAAACTATACGGGTATTCGGCCGGGTCTCAAAGTGTTAAGAACAAATGGTAACTTTTAACAACATCACAATTTTTTATCAAAATTTCTCAAGAACTTTTTCGAATTAATTTGACACATTTTAAAGCTTTCTATTTCTTTTATTTCTTCAGGTAACTCATTGTACAGCTTCAATCCCTTGTACAATAAGTTTTGAGACTCCGTTTTTCTCCTCATTAGTAATCTTATCTTTTTTTTTATCCTTAATTTTATATGTATGACATTGTTCGTTGAATTTTATAACCTTTTAAATTTTATTTATCCCCTTAATTATTTTATCTTTAAAAATAGCTACATTATATTTTATTTGTTGCTTGACGGTGAGCAAGCCAACATCATTGTGCTTTCTTTCTACATTAGAATACATGAGGGTATTCTAAGCAAATTTAGAAATCTCCCCCAAAAACAGAAAATTAGTTATTGATGCCAAAATAAACTATACATAAAAACCTACCTACCTTAGACCATAGCATAATTCAAAACCGTCGAATGAGTCTACGCTCCTTCTGGACTATTCTTAATTCTATGCCCTTACATAATTTTTTCCAGTATAATACTCATCATTTTAAAGAACTTGTAGATTTTTGATTTCCCTTTCATTATATAAAAAAAGAATAGAAGAACAGTAATTTATTAGTGGACAAATGATTATTTTATAAATAAGAACACTACTCTTTATATCTATTACAAAAAATAAGAAAGTTATGATATGTGTCCATATGAGTGGATACGAAAAATATTATATATCCTGATAAAAAAGTGTCTGTGTTAAAAATAAGCACCATTGTCATCATTCCTCATCGTGCGCTTGATAGCCGGCCGAGTCCATCCAGGCGCCGGGCCGTGGCAATACGGCCATGCATTATGTACTCACC
The DNA here is from genome assembly GCF_059751315.1 of Micrasema longulum. Classification (NCBI taxonomy): domain Eukaryota; kingdom Metazoa; phylum Arthropoda; class Insecta; order Trichoptera; family Brachycentridae; genus Micrasema; species Micrasema longulum. The sequence goes on from NW_028277887.1 coordinate 78,499, forward strand.
GCCAGGTCGTCCATGAGCCGGAGCAGGGCGTCCGTGTGCACAGGCAGCGGGCGCGCGCGGCGAAGGCGGCGCTCGGCCGCGTCCATCCAGGCGCCCAGCTCCTGGTAAGTGAGCACGAGGTGGCGCAGAGCGCTGCGCGAACGCTCCAGCAGCTCGCCGGCGCTCAGGCTGCTGTCGGCCAGCGCCTGGTACCTGGGGAGAGACGACCAAACGCATCGTTTCATTTGAGCACGATACTTTTACATGTCAAAAAAAATATTTTTAGATTGTCTAAATGTCAAAACAAGTAGACACGGTTCTTGCTACCATTCCCGTTTGCAATATGGTCATGAGGAAGAATGACAATATCCGGTATAAGCCCTCCATATAATTTGCCAAGCTCACAGCGTAAGGAAAAATGAAAGCAATTGCAAAAAAAACATTGCTTTTTAGTATGAGGGAAACCGAAGACCCACTGTCTTTAAAATGGTTTTTGGGTATGTGGAGGAAGTGCTTTCACACTGTCCAAATGTCTTCGGAGCATTCATTCCTTAACACGAGTCACTACACGATCAAAAATAAAAACAATGAAACTAATTGATAAGAATTAAATGCCGGGAATTTTGCTTTTAGAGAATTTCATTTCATTTTTTTTTTTTTTTTGCACCACAACAGGCCAGGATGCCCAATTACAGTGGTGAATTACATTACAGAACAACCAGGCTTGAGAAAAATCACATTTTTAATTTTTGTGTTCTCACCGGGAATCAAACCTGGAACCTTCCGTGCGTGAGTCAAGCGTCTTGACCACTACACCACGGAGGCCGCCAATCACTTAATTACCTCGGGCCCGGGGGGCATAGCTGTCGATGGAACTACCAACCAGCGGCCCTTGTTACAGTTTTGATTAAATTTAAATACATAATTACAATTTAATAACATAATTCAAATGCATTTTCATTATAAAATTACATAATTTACACCAGTTTTTATGATATACATTCAAACAAAACTTAAATTCATATAATTGTTATTGCCTTATACTTAAATGATTTTAATTTAAACTCTTTTATTTCCATAATTATATAAAATCATGATTTACAACTCCTGCTTGCACTTGTGTATAACATAGATATTTGTTTAGTCTCCCATCAGTCTGACAATTTCAGTCACGACGAAACCCGGTCACTGGTAAAAATGTATAAAAAAAAGTGGAATAAAATTATATACGTATTTTTATTATTATAATTAGTAAGAAAACATATTTCAGGCATTGCAGATCATAAGTTAAGTATTGAAGGCATATCATGACTAAGTTTTCTCAATAATAATTAATACCTGTCAGTAGCGGCTTGGAGCCTATCGGCGAGCGCAGTGGCTTCGTCTTCTCCCACAAGTCCCATGAGGGTAGAGGCCGTCTCTGTCAGTTCGCTGAAGTCAGGACGCTTGGAGAGGATGTCGTCGTGGAGAACCTGAAGACGAATTGATTTTGTCGTGTATTATGGTTCAAAAGACGTAACCTGGTTAAATGCCTATAAATGGATACTCGGAATAACAATAACATATGATTTAAAATGGGAATGTCGCATATTAAACATGACAAAAAATCCAATTCAATTATCTACTTGATAAAAAAAGCCTTCTCATATATAACACCGAATATGCTTCTAAAAATATACAAAACCTACATCAGACCTACTCTCGAATACGGGTTTCAGGTATGGAATATGTATGTTGTTGAGGATATCAACTTGTTGGGAAGAGTCCAAAGACGAGGTAAAAAGTTGTCGCCGAGCCTAAAACGGCTTCCATCAAAAAATCTAATAGGTTTTTGTGCTCCTTATGATTCATATTTTAAGATTAAAATATGTTTTTCCTTTTTTTTTAAATAAAATGTTATTACTATTTTATTTTTACATCTGAGCATGTTTTTCATTCTTTATTTCAATTCTTAACTTTTAATTACTCTTACAAATTTTCTTCATTTTTAATATAACTCGTATTTCCGTTTGTAAATACTCACTACAAACTACAAACTTTAAAATATCTTTTTTTACTTCAATTTTAATATTTAAACAACATTCATTTATGTTTTTTTTTCCTTCTTTTTTTTATACTTTCATAATTAACCTTACATATAATTGCTTTATAATATGGAAACTTCACTAGTCCATTAGAGTTAAGTCTAATTGTGTAAAATATTAAGCTTTGTAACTGTACTGTATGTTTCCTAAATAAAAGATAATAAAAATAAAAATAAATAAATGGATTAGGAAATGGAAATACAAGAAATCCATATAGATTTGTAATTACCTTGTGTTCCCTGATCCTCTGCTGTATCTTCTCCTCATCAGTTGGCACCAGCTCCAATACTTTGACCTTCCTCTCGGTGACTCCGAGCCACTCTAGCAGCGGCTGCAGCTGTTCTTGGAACTGCTTGGCGACCTGGTAAAAAAATGATGATTAGAAGGAATACAAATAAATGAAAGAGATAGCAAAACTGCATTTTTTTTTAAATCCGTTATCCATTCTTCTATCATGCAACCGTTTGATAAATAAAATAATATAAAAATTTGATAAATGAATGTTTCCGGCGCTTCTGTTCTTACCCTCATGGCTTGTTCCAGATCCAGCATCCTCTTCTGGGCGCCGTCGGTCAGGGCCTCGAACCTGCCCACCAGACCCTTGAGCTGCTGCTCGATGGCCCTCCTCTCGGCCGGCTCGCAGCCAGCAGCCACCTCGCCGCCCATGGCAAACAGAGACGACATGGAGCCCTGGCGATCCAGCAGCATCTTGTTCAAGAACTGAAAACAAAAACAATTAAGAAATACTGGATGTACGCAGATAAAAATTTACTATCAATAAAAAAGGAATTTTCGTGTCCCACATAGACCAACTAGAATTAATTTCTTTATTTTATAGGCATCATCATAATCAACCCCCTCCCCCATTCACACCCAGTGGTACATAGGGCACTGCATTTGTAGTTCTGTCTGCATTTGTAAATCAAACCAGAGTCTTGGATGAGTGTTTTCGACTCAATGGCTCTCAGGTAAAAGTCCTGTAAAAGGAAATTGAGTGGAAATAAGTCCACCTCAGTATAGTGTTTGGCGCGTTCGCCTACCATACTTGAGGTCTCGGGTTCGATTCCTGGGAAGGTGGACACGAAATATTGTTTTTTTATTTATTTATATTTCGCACCACAAAAGGCCAGGAGGCATAATGACAGTGGTAAACTTACAACCAGGCTAAGCCAAAGACTGATTCCTTTCCTGTAACACACGATCTGTAGCTAAATCACAAAAACTGACAACGTGCTTAAAAACATGCTAAGCATATGAGCGATCACAATGAACAATAATGAAGATGCTTAAGTTATCACAGTCATAAGTCAACTCGTGTGTAATCTCTAAGTCAACGCTCGTGTCGGTTTGTTTATAGTTCACTGGTGGAAAATCGACATTTACTATAAAAAAAATAATGCAATGTATTGCATTCGCAAAATAGTAAGGAGTATCTAATACAAAAAAGTGAAAATTAAATTACAATTACTTGGCGACTGTTTTTCTTCAAATATGGCTTGCCAACCGCCGGCTGAATGCAATAAATAGCATGATAAATAATAAATAAAAATATCAGTTTTGGAATATTTTCCATATTTATACCAGTAAATTGAAATATGTGATTGTGCAGCAGGATTATACGTCGCAAAACGTAAATATTTTGACATTTAATATTAGGTGTTCACGGATGTTGCATTGTGATCGCGAATACGATAAACAACCATGGTGAGAAATTGTTATCACGTCGCTTATTAGCATGTCGATAGTTATTTAAGATTGAGCTACTGGATATACTGCATGTACTATTGAAATCCAGTGCCTTATGGCACTATAAGGTGCAAATTAGGGTTCGACAAAGATGATTTTACAATTCTCAGAGAGATAATGACATAGGTGTTTGTGCCAGCGCTTTTCGTCCGCTGTTTGAGTGTTCGAGTGGCCTACCTTCTGTTCCTGCAGCTGGGCCTTCACCACCTTGTAGTCGGCGCTGGGGGGCCTCTGTGCGGCCACCATGGCCTCCGTGTCGGCCAGCCACCTCTCCAGGCCGGACAGGGCCTCACGCAGCCTGCCGCTCTGCAGCAGGGCGGAGTCCAGCCGCCTCTCGCGCTCGTTGGTCTGGTCACAAATAACACAAACATAATGATATCTCTCAATTAAATTCTATTGTTAATCATTTTGATATGAAATATGTAAAATATTTACAAACAGATGTTTTTTGAATTTAAGGGCGGACTTTATTGTCAGAAAAATTTGCCGTCAAATTTGAAAGTTAAGGTGATTCTAAACGAAAATATGACACTAATTATTCACAGATGGCGCTTTTATATTTTTTTATAGAAAAATGCCATTTTTACGTCAGTTTTCAATAGAAATTTTACAAAACTTGGTTTGTGGAAACTTTACACTATATTGATTGTAACAAATACCATAAAAATATAATTTAGATCCTCTTTACAAAATGGTGTACGATACTAAAAATAACACAGCTTATTTGTTTAAATTTCCATTAAAAATAAACATAAAAATGGCAGTTTTCAATAAAAAATTATAAAAGCGCCATCTATGGAATAATTAGTTTCTTATTTTCGTTTAGAAACATTTTAAAGTGTTTTAATGAGGAACTTCAGCCCTAAGGAAAATTGGTTAAAAATAATGTTTTCTTGTGTGTGGTAAAAATTAGAGTATTAAATTATACAGAAAAGTTTTTTGAAAATGTAGAAAATATTTTCAAAGAAATGAACTACTTTAAACGACGTCACTGGTTTATATGAATCAACCAATGATAAAAGAGCTGATAAAGATATCCGGTTTGCTTACTGTAAACGGAATAATCAACAGAACTGACATAAGCGGAAAAGAATCTCTGACGTCCCACGCAGAGTTGTTTCAGAAATACAAAACTTTAAAAAATCATAGCGCTGATAACATGATATATAAAAATTGAAAAAAAAGTTAAGTTAGTTTAATAATATATTAAGAAATAAAAAAATAAAAAGATCCACTGAATGTCTTATTTAGTTTTAGCCATTTTGTGGCGTTAAAGAGAACTGTTTTGACGTCTTTGAAAATAAATATTAATAAAAAACATTAACACATAACACAAGTTTTTAAATTGAAAAGAAAAATATGAAATCCGACATTGGCCCTTTTAAATCCAAGCCGCAGGAATATTGTGCAAGTTCTATTCATTACCTTTTCCATGATCTGGTTCCAGGCGTCGTTCATCTTCTCCAGGTCGGCCTCTAGCCTCTGCGTGGGCACCTGCGGAGCGGCCCCCTGCACCAGTGACCTGCCGGCCCTGTTGGCCTTGGCCACGGCCTCTCCCAGCGGCTCCAGCGTGTCGCGGCGCGCCGAGGCCAACTCCTTCTGCTGGGAACGGATCTGCTCCACCTCCGAGCCGACCGGCTTCATCTTGCGCACGATCTCACCAACCTGGCGGGGAAAAGATTCGTTCATTTAAAAATGCGGTGCCTGGCATGTGAAAGAATTCGATCAGATAAATCTCTTCACGAAAATGAAGGTGTCAGCTCTTTTACTTCACTAAAATCGACAGATGGAAGAATTGAAGAAATAAAGGTGTTAAAACATAGGCAAAATGGTGAATGTTACACAGTGTGTAAAGTGGCAACTCAATAAGGAATATTTTAAAGTTTTTTTACATTTTTTATTTCCTTTTTTAATAACTATAAAAAAAAGAAAATACCTTATAATCTTTTACAGAATATTTTCTTTTCTCTTTCTTATATTACACAAAAATATAATAACTATCTATTTATTATAGGAGCAAAAATTCATAACCATTTCTTGCCTACCCACGAACAGGCCATGCCTTTGTGGGATTTTTTGTTTACTATTTTTACTGTTAATATGTATTTCATTGCTATGTAATTATCCTTTATTTTTTTAATATTCGGTTTTACCTCTTATGTATTTTGTAAAAATAATAAAATAAAAAAATAAATCAGCCTATGACTGGTCATAAGCCCTGTAAATGTCTAGAGTTTCATATTTCTTTCTCTAAAATGTTCTCTATCTCTGTTGTAATTTGTTAAAATACAGAGCGTTTAAATATTTTTTTAAAAACTATCATCATTATTCCCTTTCCGCACCTAATGGTGCACAGGGCACTGCATTGGTACACCAATCGCAGCGTATCTTGATCATTTTCGTTACATGAAAGTAAGATGATCAGTCGTACGCTTCAGGTACCAGTCAAGGGACTATGAAATATTCTAGTGTAAAAACACTCTTTTAAATAAATATTTCATATCAACCATGTCGGGAATCGAAGCCGTGACCTGTTGCATGGTAGGCAAACGCGCTGACCATTACACCACCAGGCCGACAAACTTACTGACAAACTTAAATTACTACATAAAATACAAGACCTAATATCGAAAATTCGTATTACAGGCCTAAATTACATGGTAATTTTTTTAAATTGGGAAAAATAGATTATTAAAGTATATATACATACGCGTTCAATTTTTGTTTTTAGATACCTCTATTTCAAAATGTGTTGTCTTTTACAACACGGCATTACATCACCATTTCCAGAGGGATTTTTTAGCACAGTCTTACAAGAGTTAAGAAAGAACCATTGTATGAACTCAGACAGAGAATCATAAAATCAAATTAAGCCAAAATGTAAAAATTTCAACAAACCTCTTTTAAGTCTCCCATGACGTTGTCGTAGTCGACATAGAAGGCTTCAAGTTTAGCGAGGGCGTCATCCAACTCCTGTTCTTTATTCCTGGCTCTCTCATCCAACTTGGCGAGTTGCTTGCGGAGTGTCTCCACCTGGACAAACATTTGGCGTCACAAGATATTTTGTGTGAGGAATGAGCTAGCTCTTCAGCGGTTTAGAAGAGATTTTTAAAGGTTTTTTCACTAAAACAATAATTATTTACTATTGTTTATGATGTGAAAAAATGAATAAATAAAAAAAATTCACCTGGGCAATTTTATCTACAAAGTAAAATTAAGTGATCTGTATGAAAAATGGAATATGCATATATTTTTGTTTCTAAACATATTCAATTAGAGGTTACCAATGAAGATATTTTAAATGTTCATACAAATATACACATTTTCGTACATAAATATTGTTTTTTTTTAGGCCAATCAACAGGTTTAAGAAAACCCTAACAGATTGGCATTATTGACGAAAAACATATTGAATTAAACTAAGCCAAAACAATCTTAATCTATACAATCTTAGAAACTATTGAAGAAACCATTTAAAAGTACAGTAGGCATGATCATGGCAAGATCTTGGCAGACATGGAAAGTGTGACATCTTTAAGAAAGGAGCGCTAACACAGCTTGCATCATTAATCCTTGCCTATGCTCTAGGAACACACCAACAATACTGTTTAGTGAGATTTTCTTTTAATTGATTTGACTTTATACTGTCTCCAAATGTACCGATGAAGGTATTGTAATTGCAGCCCTGATCTAGTCTTTTTAAACATTTGCGTGGAAATAAATTTATGGGTGACAATGAGGTTATGTGGTTGTGTAGATAAGGAGTCAGACAAATGTTCTACCAGGAAATTAAAGAAATGTTGGAGTATTGCTAGAAGAAGTGCATAGTCCTGGAGGACTACTCCGAAAAACAAGTTACGAAAAATCTTTCTCATCCACTTCGGAATACATCAAAATCTTGCATCTCAATCAACTCTCATTTATGAATATATATTTTTAAAAGACATACTTGTTCTCTCGTCTGCGAAGCGTCAGACGCGACGCCGCTGTCCAGGAGAGAGTCGGCTGTCTTCTGCACCAGGCTGACCTTGGAGGCCACATCCTCGAGCTTCTTGTAGAAGCGGCCGAGGTCATCCAGCTGCTGGCGGACGACCTTGATTTCCCTTCCCGGTGGCTTCATGGTATCCAGGTCGCGCTCCAGTTCCGATAGGTCCAAGGACAAGCCCTTGACTTGTTCCTGTAAGAAAAATCATCGATCAACTTCTTGAGACCTGAGGCAAACCTGGCCAACAGAAAACATTATTTTTTCTTTATAAATGATAAGAGCGGTAATAAACCAAAACGATCCAATTTGTTATTTATAAAATTAATAAATACTACCTTTTAAATTATTATGTTTATTTATTAAATAAATAGCTTTACAAACATTTAAGAGATATGATATAAAAAGCCAATTTAAAAATGATTTATCTTTCCTACTTAACCGTTTTAGTGCTAAGCAATTTTGGCAAAAATAAATGAAAATTGCTATACACATATTGATTAATTTAGAGGAAAAAATAATGGTGTCAAATAAAACACTCTAACTTAGACAAATATCAATCAATTTTATTAATTATTTTTGCATTATAAAGATAAAATGTTTATTGTTTATTAATGTTTATTAAACATAAAGTGCGAGGTTAGCGTACGTGCACTCCCGCGGAGCACCGAAAACACACTGAAACTCGCAGCGCTTTTGCGCTGCGCCGCAATTTTCGATACAAACGATCGCAGCGCTTTTGCGCCGCGTAGCATTCTAACGGTTAAATACCTTTTAACAGTGTAATTTATTTAAAAAAAAAACTAATTTTGAAATGTGAAAAAGTTGTATAACTGGATGCCATTTTCAGTGATTTATAGTCAAGGATTTTTGACAGAAACAATGATATGGAATTGCTAATGAATTGAAAGCATGACCAAAAAATATGTTCCAGAAATGTTTTAAAGATTAAAAAAATGCTAACAGATGTGTTTTATATCCAATGGTATTTGTAATACATTGAAAGGGACAATATTAATATTAAGAAATAAAGTTAAATATACACAAAATGTATGTATTTTTTATCAAACATTAATATTCTTGGTTAAGATATTCTATTTCACAAGTGTGTTGGTTATTGAATGAGTTCTTTCTGGTCTAAAGCAGGTGCACCCTTAAGCATTTTTCGCTGTCATCTCTCTTCCCAGAAATGATTTGTCATCCGACTTACATTAAACTGAGCAACGGCAGTGGTGGCATTCTGCAGTTTGCCCTTGACGTCTCCGAGGCGGGAATTCAGGTCCGTCAGCCTCTCCTTGAAGGAGTCGGCCTCGTCCAGCAGGTTCTGGGCGTCGGCTCCGACCTCGCGGGCCGCAGATGCCAGCACATCAGCTGTGGAGTGGAGATTCTGAAAAGAAGAAAAAAAATATGAACTGACAGATTGATGTGATTTTTGCGCACCCAAAGAGTGGCAAACAAACTGTTGGTTTATTTAGAGTAGACAAACTGATGGGTTTATTTTTGTAATCGCTATTTAAGTAGATCAGGACAATACTGTCCTGTCCCAGCATCGGAGCTATTGTCCAAGTGTGAATAGAAATTTGGAGAACAAGACAATGTCCCGGGTTTTGTTTACACTAAACTTTTATTTTAGAAATAGTTTCACATATCCTGACTACTTTTTTGTTTAATTAATTAACAGTTTAATTTAATTGTTTCAGCGGTTACTTGTAATAGATTTTTTGCCTACGTTGGACTAAACTGTTATTTAGAAACCGTTACACAAAACAGTTTAATTTGTGAAATGGTAACTGTTACTGTTACTCTTTTTTAATAAATAAAACGCCGATCTCTAGTGCGTGTTGCTCCTGCATATTTTTTCTGCTAAAATTGACATGTAGATGAAAATCGGAAGAAATTACATAGTTAAATCTTAAAAGACCGTGGTAAATAATTCCTTTGCGCGCGATGATGTAACATCGTATTACCACAAGCATGTAAAATAAGTCTCGCAACGGCGTTTAATACAGATTGTAGACAAATAATTTTATTAATTGAATGATTGGAAACAAACCTTAATTGGAGTGTCGAGCAGAGAAGCTTCTTCGGCAATTTGGCCGACTGTGTCAAGAAGTCGACGATCGGCAGGAGATGTTTCCGCTGCAGACAATCTGTACAGAATAAAATATATTTATAGGAGGTTCAGAAATGGCGACATGCTTCATCGATTAGTTCAGTTCTTCAGAATTTTTGGGGCACGGATAAATTGATAACAGAACAAAATATGAAAACGAGCTTGAACTAATGCGTGCCTCGTACAAAAGCTGATTTCTCATTACATCAGTTTACCGTCCTAAGCCTAAAAAAACTCTTCAATACTTTGGACCCCGCTTCAAAGTTCTCAAATAGCTTTGATATATTTATTTGAAACTATGGTCGCTCAATGCATCATTCTAACGTATGATTTAAAAACATATTCCAATAATAACTATAGAAATCAAATTACTATTTATTGCAAAGGTGGTTAGGACAGAGAACATTTCTGTTTTGAAATTTTTATGAATTCCTCATTCCTTTCTTTTAGATGCAGGTGAGTACAGATTTTTTTTTATGAAGATAAAACCGTACGTTTATTCTTTTATATATATACAATTTTATGTTTCTAGTTGAATGAGCAATTATAAAAATGGCTTCGTGGGTTTGATTTTCACCAGTTGCAAGAAAGGTTTTTTCTGAATTGGTCTGGGTGTTGTGGTACATTTTCCATAACTTCCTTCCATATTCCTCTCTTTCCCAACTGCTGACAAGCCTCAAAAAAAGAGGTTTAGTGGGTTATTTAATTTTTTAAAGTTTTGTGTCATCTTATTTTACACTATTTTTTACCTGCAGCTTCACTGACGTAGTATTAAGGAGAAATTATTTAGGTAATGAATTACTCGTGTGGTTTATCAACAAGAGTTTTCGTTTATCAATAAGAATTATTCGGATGGAATGATATATTTTATCGGAATCGAAAGGAGCTTGGTTTTTCAACTATTATGAAAGAAATACGATGATCCGTAAGTCAATGTCTATGGCGACATAGAATCATTATTCTGTTGACAAATCCAAAATCCTACTACAAAATCAAAACGAAAAGCGAACAAAACTAACCACAGATAAAGCAAGTTAATGAGGAATTCCAGCCCAACCCGGAATTAAATTTTAAAAATGTTTTCGTGTACACGTGAATATTTAAAAATTTTGGAGTAGGATGAAATATCTCAAAAACGCACGCAAAAATAAATAAAAAATGTTAAAAATATTATTCATTTTAAAATTGTAAATAATGACGTCACTCCTTATATCTACGTGTAGTATTTCCGGTTTCCGCTTAAAGCCCCCGCACCTTGTAAGAAACGTTTTGATCATAAAAAAAAGAGTATAATTTGTATAATTTGACATTTCAACCAGAGACTATGTCAACTTTCTAGGTTTTTCTAAATCGAAGCGTTCGTAAAAACAACCATAACATAGAAATGAGCAAATTACGATCAACTAAATGAAGTAATCAAAGCAATATTCCATAGATTCTTGTCAGGTCAGTGAAAGTAAGAACGCCAACCGTTTCATGACGTCACTACTGAAAAGTGACACACTGATTACAGTCATTTAGCGCGGTATTTGATAAATGTAACTTTAAAAAATCATATCTTTGTAAATAACGCACAAAAAAATAATATATTTTTGCTTAGTTAAATAGTACGCTAATAGAAAATAAATAAATTAGAAAACAGTGGAATTCCTCTCTATAGAAATATAAAGAATTTGTTTTAAATTTGTTCTTTCTGACATCCCAACCTCACCGCCGACTTATTTTCAAACAATGTTGCTCATTGTTGATATGCTATTATATTTTCTTTTTATTTGGAATGGAAAATAAGTATCCGATTTTACTTCTTACCCCTCCGGCTATTCCTATGCAAAAAATATGTCAATCGATCTCTCCATTGAGACGTGAAGGAAACACAAGCAAACACACTTTCACATTTATAATATTAGTATGGATTATTAACACTAATTTCTAAGCATCCGATGACCAACGAAACAAGATGCTTGTCTTTGAGGCCAAAGTCTCAGGCTGGAGAAAACTAGATTCAATCTAAATCCACGGAAGCATTTCCTGAGCAATAGGGTTGTTGATGGTTGGAATAAGCTGCCATAAGAGCTGATCTCAATGGGTTCAAAAATGGACTAGATTTGTTTCGGAAAAGTTAAAGTGTGCCAACAGCTAAATTTTGTTAAAATAGATTGAAGCATATCAGCTATAAGCTGCTTGCTTAAAATGAATATTATAATAATAATAACAACCATTAATTGATAGTGAATCTGGACAAGAATAATAAATTTAAAAAACCAAGACTGTACCTGTCTTCGCATCTTCTGAGAGCGTGTTCAATATCACGTGACTGATCCGTGAAATCGGCGAGGCGGTGTGAAGTGTTCTCTAGCCAGTCCAACTTCTCCATCATGTCTGTGGAATAACAATATTACATTAGGACAAGCTACTGACAAAATTTATCCGGAACTTTCCAAATATTACGCCGATCGATAGTAATAAATAAAATTACAAACAAACTTTAAAGAGCCATTGCACCATTTCTCGGGAGGATAAAACACCACACCACTCTGCCTTTACATACAGACCTCGCTTCCTCAACATTCATATGAAACTAGAGATAAAAAAATATAAGATTACCAATGAGGAGAAAAACAGTCTGAAAACTTATTGTACAAGGGATTAAAACTGTAGAAAGTTAACCTGAAGAAATAAATGGAATGGAAAGCCTTGAAATCATCATCATCTTCATTCCCTTTCCGCACCTTATGGTGCATAGGGCACTGCATTGGTACAATTATCGCGGCGTATCATGGATCTCGACATTTGTGCATCTATCATAGTGAGTTTTATCACACATTTGCCTAGTTTAAAAAAATATATTTGCCTTATAGAAAAAAAGGATTGATAGTTATCAATTTTTATGAATGTGATTGTTACTAAATTATTATGAAAACAAAACTTTGTTATTAGTGTTACACAAATTTTATTATTTTACAAGAACACTACTCTTTTACAAGAACAGAATTTTATATCACCCGTCGATGGGAGGAGTGCTCTTCCGAAACTGTAGTAGTGTTCTTGTAAAAGAATAAAAATTGTGTAACACTAATAACAAAGTTTTATTTTCATAATAATTTGTAATGAAGTGTTACGAAGTGAATGCCGATTCAATTAACAATATTGTGATTGTTACTTACCGTTATTGAGTTTATCCCATCTGTTCTTAAGCTCTCCGAGTTGATCCTTAACGATATCTTGGTCCACATCGCAGGCCGACACAAATGTCTCTCCTAATGTACGGTTGTTCTCGTATTCACCGGATCTAAAAACATCCACCAAAGTACAATTAACTATTGAAACTAAATTTCAGTCAAGCTTCTTCATTCATAGTTTGTTTCAATAGGATCCTTCGAATACGATACAAGCAACGAGACCTTATCACTTTGTATCCCGGAGCCGTGTAAACGCGTGATTACATGACCACGCGTTGTGTCCCGGTCTCGTGTTTTCACGTAGTTTACGATACAAGCAATGAGACCCTAACACTTTGTATCCCGGAGGCGTGTAAACGCGTGATTATATGACCACGCGTTGTGTCCCGGTCTCGTGTTTTCACGAGGTTTATCAGCTGTCTAAAAAAGTGCATTTTATTGAAATCTAGTGACATTTATTAGTACTTTTTCGCTGCTGGTAAACCACGTGTTTACACGGGACCGGGACACAACGCGTGGTTATTATAATCACGTGTTTACACGGCTCCGGGATACAAAGCACAAAAAAAGGAGTGAGTCCCGGTGTATGTGCGAACATTGCAATATGGCTCTCCATGAAGGCCAATGTTGGCAAAATTATCATTAAAAAATGTTTTATTAAATTGTTTTAAATAAATACGAGAAGCTTCAATTGATTTAACCCAGTATTTTCATAATAATGACACTTTTAAGAAACCCTTCACAAAGCATGAAATTTCACATAAATGGGCCGGGCACAGGGTAAATTGAACGTAGTTATGCAGAAAGCAGCCAGTCCACAATTTCGGAAAAATGCGATTTTAATGTTGTCGGGTGCAGTAAGGTCGATTCTATGTTCTGCTAAAAACAGCCAGACCGCTTCAACACAAAAAAGTACACTATGTTTTACATCTTTAACCCGAGTCGGCTTTTTTAGAACTAAAACAAGCTTGCTGATTACAAATATTATTTGAAGATTCTCTATTTGGAAACTAGTGTTTCGAACATTATTTCCGAAGGACTATTTTTCTTTGACAGGATACCGTTGACATATTATGTATCACATGTGGCATTCGCAGTGGCCGTTTTTGGCATTATTCATTTTAAAAGGAATCGGCCAGTGCTCAGTATTGACAGTTAAATCACAATGGAAATATCTGTTTAATATCATTATGGTATTTGTAAATAAACTTTTGTGCAAGTTTTGTATTAAAATAGTGTAGAATAAAGCTACGTATATTGCGTGGTTAATAATAATTGTTATTTGAGTTGATTTTCGCAGAACCACAGAAAAAATAGTCATTTATAATTATATTACTTACATATTATGTACTTATATGTAGGTAAAAATTAATGAACATTTTTTTGTAGATTACCTATAAAATAAATCACGGCTCGTCACTGCACCACAGACATATTTCATATCCTAATAGCCCATACTTATGGATTCGGGCTCGGACGGGGAGATTTAGCAATATGAGAAAACTCGACCTCCACACAATAGCCAGGATCTTTAAAGACCAGGGCGAGAATTAATTTATGGGGTCCTGTCACAAAAGATCTTCGCAGGTCGCAGTGACGTCGGGGGCTTACTAGCACTGACCCCCATCAACAAGAATTAGTTGTTAGTATTAAAAAGAAAAAAAATAACATCACTAGGAAACTCACTTCTTCCAGATGTCGTTCCTGATCTGCTGCAGCTCTCGGAGTTGCTTCTCGATGTTCTTCTTCTTGAAGGCAGCCGGAGCCAGCTTGTCCAGTTTGTCTTCAGCCTGCGCTAACCACGGGAGGAACTGCTCCTGCGCCTTGCCAAATTTCTTGCAATGTTCCTGTGAATATAAAATTTAAATTTGATGAGAGTTTTCTTAACCTCCCGAGACCCGAGACAAACTTGCACTTGCACTGGTGGAGAGCAATGGTAACCTCAACTCAGACATCAAAGTTTGGCAGCGAATTTCATCTACTGAATTTATTAATTAATCAAATAACTTTACAAAAATTGATTGATCAACTCGCCAAATCGATTACCAAACTTTTTGAAAGCTGTGAAATTATTTTTTGGAAGCCACCAGATCTGTATATCCAACATGACTTATAAAAGGGCCACAGATAATAGCGAGAAGCTTCATTTCGTATTCATAGAGACAGGCAGAGATAAGGATATTTAATCACTAACATCCTTAATTCCACCTCAAATTTTCTCTTCAGCAGGTTGGTTTCCGACTGGAATACCTTGTTGAACATAGTTGTTCATTCTTATATTGATAGTATAAAAGATTACCATGGCAGTTTGCAGTCTGGTCTGCCTGTCGACAACTTCCCTGCGTAGCTTCTCCCACTGCTGTTGGATGCGGTCGAGCTCCTTGCGGAGATTCGGGTGCGCGGGACGGTTCTCCATTTCGCGGCCTGTAGAAAAAAATAAGTTAGGTTAGTTCATAAACATAAGCATTAATCACTCTAATGAATTTCGCCAATAAAACAATAGATCAAAAGCAATTAGATGAACTGACCTTTGTTGAGGAGCATGATGACCTCGTGTTCCTTGGCCATGGCTTCCCGGTAAGCAGGGCCGTGCTTCTCCAGCTGCTGTTTCAGCTTGTCCCTGTCAGCGCTCACGAGCAGGCGGCCGGCCAGCTCTCCCAGCTCTCCCTGGATCCAGCCCAGGGTTCGGGCGACACTTTCCTCTAGCTGTCTCCCGTCCCTGGAGAGAAAAAAACAAAAGAGTTATCAAACAAGCCAATGTAAGACTTAATATTTCTACATTTTTTAACCTTGAAATTAAAGCGTGAAGTTTATACGCTCCGTGTCTAGGCAGATGAAGAATCCAGTTCTGTGTGTGAAATAGAACCAGAAACTTGCAGTGCAATTCTGAATGCTTTCTAGGGGGCAGAGAAAGCATTGCTAGCATGTAATTGGTACGTAAATAACATTTAGCAAGACTTTCTCTATCCCTAGAGTGCATTCAGAATCATACTGCTGGACGTGTTTTTGACTCGATAGCTACTCTCAGATAAAAATCCTGAATAAGGAAATTGAGTGAAGATAAGTTCGAGAAAAAAGTATAAGAACACTAGCATTATTTTTAAGGCAATTTTCTTTGTGATATTTTACTCGGTTGATATTCTAGAATACTGAAGTTTGTGATATATCTCGCTGAGAAAAAAATAGTAGAGATGCATCAGAGTTCTCTCAGGTGGAAAAAAAGTGGTTAAACTGCTTTTCAATACAGCCAAATGAAGACTTACGACAGTGTACTTTGGGGGTGCGAAACATGGCATTCGTGTCTTACCTCAGGGCTCCCTCCTGCTCGGCCTTGCGATGATCGAGCTTACGCTGCAGAGCTGCATATTGGCGCCCAACCTGCGCCAGCTTGGCCTGAATGTCCTGGCGACACGCTGGCTCTGTCAACACCTCGCACAGCGCCGCGCCGCGAGCCTCCAGCTCTGCCAGCAGCGGCCTCTGGCCCTCCAGCTGCCTCTCCAAGTTCTGCGAACATGACCAAATTAGACTATTGTTCTTGTAAATAGGTTCATTTTTAATGATCCATAAGGCCCTGACGTCATTGCGACTTGTGTAGATCTATCTTTATGAGTCGCCGTAAGTTGATTCTCACATTCCAAGCGGAGTCCTTAAGTAACCGGGCTACGAGTGAAGAGCAGGTGCTTTCATGTTTATTGCTTAATCTCCCCCTCCAAGCCCAGGTCCTTAAAGCATCAGGCTATTAGATAGAGGGTGAGCGCTTTCACATCCTTAGGTTTAACGAGTGTTGCTTTTTTGTGGCATAAAGCATCACATTGACATATAATGTGTATGGGTGTTTTATCATCTGCTCTGTAGAACCTACATCTAGATGATTCAAAAGATTCATTCTAGCAAAGTGTTTATTCACTCTGCAGTGCCCTGTAAGGACTATAGAGATATCCCTCACTTGGAGGCGTGGACAGCCAAGAAAATCAACTATTGATGGCATCCTCCACAAAACCAAACAAATTAAGGACTATTTTTTAAAAACTCGACATCAGCTTAAAACGTGATTTTTCAGGAGAGGGTTTTTGTGATTCGAGCCAAATTGCGTGAACAATCTTTGTTTTAAAAAATTATACCTTACAACTCAGCCTGAAGGTAATCTTATTCATAATTTATATTATATTAAGATTGAAATTACGGATTAATTACACACGATAAAATATTGTGTTTTAAAAAAATGAAAAGACTTCAGTTTCAGTCAGTTTTTAGCATGGTTTGGGGAGTTTTAATTTCGGGTAATCGATGCGTCTCGATTCTGGCTTTATTTTTTTTTTCAAAAACCCAAATCGCCATGTTCTGTTTTGAAAAAACGATTCTGAATTGCAGAATCACTTTTTGATGAAGAAGATTATGAAAGGATGACATTTTGTTACCATAGAGAAAATAAAGAGTGAATCGCTGATGTAACTAAGACCAAATCAAAAATGGCCTTCCAAAAATGTTTTGAGGATTGGATAAAACGTTGTCATGAGAGTATTATATCCGATGGTGATTACTTTGAAGGGGAAAACCGTAATATTGCGGATTAAATGAAGATTTTGCGATCAAATGTGGTCATAAAGATTACACTCTCTAGTAAGGCAGCATGTGTTGAGAAACATAGCTATTCAGGAATGAAGCATCATAACTACGTACTTCTATCTTCCTGAGCTGTTCCTCGGAGTCCTTCTCCAGCGGAAGGTCGTCCAAGTTGTCGGAGATGGTCTGTAGAGCGTCGCGGAGACGGGTGAGTCCGGCGTCGAACTCCCTGGTCGTGTCCACAGCGGCACCGAGAGATTCGGCCCGGGCGTCCAGCCTTAATACCAAACAATTAAAATTTTGAGTTATCATTTCATGCATTGTAAGCCCTCTCCAATCACCCAGATCCAATCTAGAGGTCTAGTGGTCTCTTTTCAGATAGAATAGAATGGTCGGTGGAGGAGTGGCAACCGCTTTTATTTACCCGATTATAATTGGTTCTTCCGGTCTTCAAACAAGTTAATGAACTAACATATCCTATCGCAGTTACAATTAATAATATTTTTTATTTATTTCTTATTATATGTACATACATAAATTTATTAAATTCATATTCTAACTACGATACTGACTGTTCGAAGACAGACAAAAATGTATTAACAATGTTTTGAGTTTGTCCAAATTCTTGTAGACAATTACTAGATTCATCCCCCCCAGGGAGCTGTTAGGATGAAAATATTACAACAGATATGAAAAACATTTAGAGAACGGAATATAGAAGTCTAGGGCTCCACAGAGCTTATGACCTTTCATTGGCTGGTTTGAGTGGTCACTTTACACACTGTGTAACATTCACCATTCTGCCTATATTTGAACATCTAAATTCCTTCAATTTCATCCGTCGATGTTTGTGAAGTTAAAGAGTTGAAACTTTTATCGACACGGGTGAGATTACATCTGATAGAGATACAGACCTGTTGAGGAGATCTGCCCATCTGGCCTGTAGAGCGGACAGTTTTCCGGCGACGCGAGTGTGGTCGGGCGACCTCGGCTTCAGCCTCTCCAGCACCGAGGCTCCGACCTCCTCCAGGTGGGACAGCTGCGGCTGCTGGGTTCTCAACTCTTCGCGCAGAACTTGCACCTGAGATACAACGACATTAACGAACGAAATTAATATCAATACTTTATATATTTAGACAAATAGATTAGGACTAGGACATACAGTTTAGCATATAGTTTAAAAATCTGCATACAAGTGGGTCATGGAAAGAGAGTGCTAGGTTACTTCAACTAAATTGGTAGTAATTTAATATAATTAGTATAATTATGTATCCCCGTACTGCGGGCCAACTGTTTGTGACACCTGATTTTTATAATCCGAATCATTTCTATCAAACTTATTTGTTATTCTTATTTATATATATGTAGGTGCATTTAATATGCATATGTGTGTTTATTTTGAATCAACGTTCGCGTATCGTCAAACCTTATTTTATTGTTGTAATTATTTCGTATTTACTGCATTTTGTGGTTACCTACCGTATTGTATAGGACTCGTCGCACATTATTCATTCGATGTGTATCAGTTAAATTATAAAATAAAATGCTTTTTTTTTTCATAATACGGTTTTGAAATTTAACATACTTTAAAAAAAAAAATACAATTTATATCATTTCTTGATTTGAATTTTGACAAAAAGGTTTCTAACTTTTTACTAAGCTCTTTATTGTACCATTTTTAATACAATTACAAGTTTTAAACAATTATTTTTTTATACTTACGCACCCACACCCACACACACGCACCCTCTCCCTCATTCATTCCCACACGCACATGTATCCTCTCCCCCATTCATTCACGCATACACACATTCACATACACATGAATACAAACGTCACACGAATACAATTACTAAACTTCTTTTCCTATATATTGTGTGTCATTATATTTACAGTGGATTTTTTTAATTGGCTTTAGCATTGTTAAGATTTTTCTACTTATTTTGTTTATGTAATAGCTGTAAAAATCCCAAATAAAATAAAATAAAATAAGTTTTTTGTTTTATAAAATAGAAAAAAAATGTAAAAAGAGTACCTGTTGTACTTGAGTTTGGACCATTCTAGAATCTGAAGAGATCGGTCCGAGAGCGGCCATCATACGATCCTTGGCTCCGAGCCACGAGACCAGGCTATCGTGAGTATCCAGGAAGTCCTTCATTTCTTCCATCATCTTAATCCTGACGAAAATAAAAAAGCAATGAGAATTTTTAAAGGATTATTGCTACAGATATTTTGTTATTATTTTTGACATCCCCCGTTACCACCTACTCTATTATATATATTTTTCAATCTACTTTTTTAATTTGCGATAAAAAATAAGTATCCTATTTTGCTTATCACATCTCTGGCTATCCTTATGCAAAAAATGTCAATCGGTCGCTCCGTTGAGACGTGAAGACAACAAAAACAAACAAATACACTTTCGCATTTATAAATTTAACAGATAGATCTGGATGACAGCATATCTTGCGCATGCAGAGTGTAAAAAATCTAGCGACCATTAAAATGTTTTTAATTTTTTTTTCTCATTTAGGTGCTGAATTATAGATACTTACTTGTCCTTGCAGGCGTCATTGAGTTTCTTCCACCTACTGGCGACATCTTCCATTTCATCTTGAAGACGATCGGCTCCGATAACTCCCGCTTTGCGTCGGATCAACTCCTTAACCTGATAACAAGAAACATGTGTCGAGTCATCAACAAGTCCAGAATGAGAGGAAAAAAAACCTTGAATATTTGATACTCAAATTTAAATACACAATAGGGAAATATTACATACTACGAATACTGATAAAAATATATGAAATGGATTTAAAATAATTAATTGTATTTTAAATTGTGTTTTTAATTGTATTTTGAATTAATCTTGGTGACTCGTATGAAGGGTGTCAAAGTTAAGTAATTTTTCAAAATAGTAATCTTAATTGAAATAAAATACCGTAATGGAAATGGGGTTTTGTAACTGGAATTTACAAGTGAATTAAACAATTTTTGCTACTGTTTGTGTAATTACAATTTGGTCACGAGGAAGAATGACAATATTTATTATAATTAGCCAAACTTACAGTGAAAAGAACAGTGAAGCAACCGAGTTAAATTAAATTAAAATTGAAATTCAAAAAAAAAGATTTTAGTACGAGCGAATCTGATAGGAAAACCCTCGGTCGTTAAAACAGTTTTCTGGTTTGTGGAGAGAGTGCTTTCACTGCCGACAAACAGTCATCTTCGACACCTATTCTCGATACTAATATATTTTGTTACTGTTCCAAAAATTAATAAATACCTGGCTCTTGGTGGAATCGAGCAGGCTCTGCTTTTCGTACATGTCTTCGAGAACTGCGCGGACCTGCTTGTTGGTCTTATCAGCCTCTTCCTTGGTATTGGGAACGGTGTCCTTGGGCAGCTGCCTCTGTACCTGCAGAAACACACTTTCCAATCAAATTTGAGAAGAGAGGTCTTGTAAATGCATATACTTTCACATTCCCCTACTAAAATAAATCTATGAATGTTATTATTTATATTAATGTATATCATTATCATTCAGTATTTAATGTGTATGCAGAATTTGGTACGGTATCCAAAATAAAACACTTTTATTGGATTTAATTCTGCTTTCATTTTTTTTAAATATATGTGACGCGTTTCGTCTTGTTAGGTACATATTATATTACTAAAACATGTGTATATATGTAAAAAACAAAAATACTCGACACTGGCCAGAACACCCGAATTGAGAAGTGAAAAGGCCAGGAAAAAAACGAAGAAGAAGAAGACATTTTCAAACTGACTTAAATATTTACAAAGTATCCTTATATACTAACAATAATCGCTGTTTAATTTTATAGGTATTTAATATGTATTAAGGATTTTTGTATAGACCTAGAAAAGTTAAGTAATTAAAAATCAATTTGGGTATACTGGGTATATAGTATACCCTAACTAAGTATAATAAAATAATAAAATGCATTCAGTACACCCTAATTGACTTTTAATTACTTTACTTTTCTTGGTCTATACATGGTTTTTCAGGGCCAGACCCCGAAACTTCAGAGGAACATTTCTCATGGTAAGCTTTAAAAAAAATCCTTATAAAAAAATTCCAAAAAGTCAATTAAAAAAAAAAATGATTTCAAAATGTAGTAAATCCTTAATTTCTCGGACAAGCAGTCCCTCCACAAACCCCCACCCCTTTCCTACTCAGCCGCTATACCCAGGGGTGGTATCCTGAACCACTCTCGTGGCACGAGAGAGCAGTTTTTGTGCTCGCCCATGCCACGAGAGTGGTTCGGGATATTTATTTATTTATTTAACTTTTTGTACATAATGTTATTTGTACATTGGCGGGCTTATTGCCAAATGGCAATTTCTTCCAACCAACCAATAAAATAAAAGTTTTATTTTTATAATTCAAGTTACAGAACATATTCAATAGAAAAAAAAAAATAAAAAGATTAAAAAGTGAAAAATATATAAAAATAGAAATAAACGTATTTGTTTATAAATTACCTTAAATCAAAACTATTACTCAATGGGAAAAAGGAAAAAAGCGGAAAGAGGAAAAAGGAAAGGAGGAGAGATTAAGGAAGAGAAAGGAGATGTTTCTTCAGACGTGATTTAAACAGAGATAATGTAGTAACATCTTTGATGGTGGATGGGAGATGATTCCACAGTCGATACCACCCCAGGTGCGTATCGCTTCGTTAGTCAAATACGTTTTTATCTCATTTTTTTTTGTAGAGGAGGGGTAGGGGTTTGCGGAAGGGACGCTAGTCCGAGAAATTAAAGATTTACTCCATTTTGGGATTAAAGAAAAAAAAAATTCATAATGAATTTTTGGACAAATTTTATTAGGATTTTTTTTTAAGCTTCCCGTATGGAATGTTCCTCTGAAGTTTCGCAATCTGGCCCCGAAAAACTGTGTATAAAAATCCTCAATAGTTAATAAATAAATACCCCCCCCTTAAACTATTATCACTATAACGCACCCTTATCATTAAACAGCAATTATTGATAGTATATAAGAAGACCTTGTAAATATTTCAGTTAGTTTGATAATGTCCAAAAAATTGGAGATTGATTTGATAGTGATGAATCTCAAATGAGAACATTAAAATAACAGGCCAGTTCAAAGTTTTTTCAGAAACATATCTTTTTTCTTACAGTTTTGAACTTTTGCTGGGAGAGCATTCCATTCCATAGAGCCATCAAATAAGTTTATATCAAATTGAGTGGTATAAATTTATTGTAGCAATCCAAAGTACCATTTTCATCGGTTTCTCGATTACTCCTTAGTATAATGACAGAAAACCTTGTATAAGAAACATTACCTTGTCCAAGAAAAGAGAGAGGTTCTTGAGGCTGTCCAGGTGTTTCCTGACCTCCTCCTTGACGCTGTCCAGCTCAGTCTGCCTGTCGGAGAGCTTCACTCCCAGGAGGTTATAACGGTTGTTGATTTCAGACAGTTGCTGCTGTACGGGCGACATTTCTGTAGAAAAATAAACCAAACATTGTATCGTTGAAAATAGTACGACACGTAAAGAATCTTTTCAACTATTTCAGCAGAAACAGAGAGGGCAGAAACCATCCGAAGACGAATCAGCCGAGAGAGTAACTTGAACAAATTTAGGAAGATATGAACTACACATTTTATGGCCAGCTGTATTAGGACAGTCAGGGTTTTGCGAGAGACATTTTATTTTATTTGGGATTTTTACATAAAAAATAAGTAGAAATATATTGGCAGTACTAGAGCCAATTTAAATCCACTGAAAATCTAATAATACATAATATAAATATAAGAAAATTTAGTTTACATAATTGTATTTGTGCGACATTTGTCTTCATGTGCGTGTGTGAATGAATGTGTGAGGGTGCGGTGAATGGGTGATATTTATTTATATATACGCCCAATGGGCATTTTTAAGGACATATTTATGCATAGAAAACTATTATAAAGGAAAGGAGAAAGACACAATGGTATATAGTAGACTTGGTGGGAGTGGAAGCGGGAAAGAGGTGTTTATAATAGAATTTGATTCAGTGATCGTTTGAAAGAAGACAACTTGTTATCAAAGAAATCAAGACTGGTATTTTTGTTGGCAGACCTAAGAATTCTGGGCGTAGGGGAATGAAAACCATAGTTGGTTCTATGGTTTTCGATACGAAAGAGTAAGTTTTGTCTGAGGTTTCTAGTTGGGATATTTAATTTTATTGAGCTCAGTAGTTCAGGCGCATCAAAGAGTGAGTTGAGAATTTTTAATAGGACTAGAAGGTCGGATTTATTAAGACGGACTTGAAGAGAAGATATATTTAAGCTAGTTTCTAACTCATTATACATATATCGGTCTCTGGATAAGTCCAGCCTATCTTTGTTAAAAATCGATGTTGAACTGATTCAATATTTTTTATGTGAACATCATAATATGGAGTAATGTGGTGTAATGACGAAAGGGAATTTGGAGTGAGTTCGATAGGGTCATGTTAAGAACTGTGTTAGGATTTCGCCAATATTGTCTTGATAATTTGATGTACTTTTGTGTATTCAGTTCAGTTCAGTTCAGTCAGTGCCGAAAATCGGTGTTTACTATAGCAAATAATACAATATAAACTATAATCTTCTCTATGTACATTGAATTTACTTCAAATCAGTCATAGAAGAATAATATCTGAACCGGTTTTTTTGTACAAAGATTTGAATAATATTTTTGATGTTCCTGATTTGGTCAAATGTATTTACTTCAATGTGTTTATGAGGCATTATATTTGTTTTAGACATTATATTAATAATCTAAGTCTTATTCGTACATTAATTAACTTTCTCGGGAACAAACAAAACTGGAGAAAGCCATTAGTCATTGTGAACAGTTTTGGGAAAGGGGTGGGCGCTTTAAAACCAATTCTACCGATTGAAACCAGAAGGAATGTTGTTTTTTTACCCAGTAAAAATTATATTATAAAATATGCTAAAATGTAATCAGAAAACTGGTCAGAAGGAGTTGTGTAAATAATTTACCGTCCAAATGGAAGCCATCTTGACTAGATCTCCTGGAAGAGAATCCACTGGAGCCGGATGCGCTGATGGGGCTCACGAGACCCAAGCCGGTGCTCTTAGTGGGCGAGGGAGACCGACCGTCGGCACCACGTACTAGAAAAGGAGACATCATGATTAACACGCGTAAAAAACATCAAGAACATGTGTTCAGCAAGTGAATAACATGAGAAAAACAAAATATACAATTAAATATGTTACTAGTTTAACGAAAAAAAAAAATATATATATTATGGATAACTTATATAGCGCCATTTTCGTAATATAATACCTCAAGAGCGCTTTACATAGTGATTCTATAGATAAATAAATTTAATTTAAGCTTTTAGATGTGTAATTGAATTAAAACAATTTATTTTGTTGTCACATGCTACGGATTTATTCAAATGATTTAGAGAACAAGTGGGTTTTAAGTTTTTTCCAAAACATCACTTCACTTTCACAGCCTCGCACCTCTGCTGGGAGAGCATTCCATGCCATAAGGGCCTGCGATCGCAAATGCACGTTAACTAAATTTAGTGCGCTGTTTGCGTAGAGGTATAATAACTTTTCCTCTCGCCGTAAACGTAGCTGATCTAAGCGTGAGACGCCAGTCAGCTAGTTCATCTGGAATACATAGTTCCCTTAGATATTCCGGAGCAGAGTTGCACAGTGATTTATACATAAGCCAACAGAGTTTGTATTCGACCCTCTGCGGAAATCGTAGCCAGTGTAATTCCCGAAGTAGTGGAGTGGTATGACTGATCTTAGAGATTCGGAAAGTAAGTCTCGCTGCGGCATTTGATACAGACTGTAGGCGAGTCATTTTGTTAATAATTCTATCAAAAACGTTTTTTAACTGTGCCAAAAAAAACTAGTTTTTTGGAACGGATGTTTTCGGTGGCTATATAAAAATTGTCCGCATTAGTATATAAGACAAATCATGAACTCGAGGCAGTTTTTAGTTGATGAATTGTCTAGGGTAGCTCTAAGGAACTTGAGAAATAAGAAATGTAATACAAAATAACATACGTGACGCTTGCGACGGGCGCTTGGTAGGGCTGTAGGCAGTTTGGCTGGAGCGCTTGCGGTGAGGACTGTCAGGACGATCTCCTCTCAGCAGGGCGTCATAGATTGAACCGACCTCGTTCACCTGCATGGAAAACAAATAAAAATTAGCACTCGGTTAGTCGGCTGGTGAAGATTTGGAAGAATCGCAGTATTACCATTAACAATTCTTCGTGCGATGATATTTCCTCACAGAATATCGAACATCTGTTATTTCAGTTCTCATTTATCAGTTTGTATCAGTGCGAGTAAAGAATCCTGCAGTTCTTTGGACATATTTCCAGGGAAAACTCTGATAGTTTTGGGAAAACTCTGATAGTTTTGAGAAAACTATTCTTCTGGGAAGTGTCTAAGGGACAACCGACAAGATGGAGTAATTTAGTCACTAAATTAATACAAATGTCTACAGAAGGGCACAAGACTGTTCCAGATGGAGGGAGACTGGCACTCTAACTAGATATTTATTTATAATCTTTAATTATTCATCAAAACTGCTGTATTATGAAATTTGGCAGTTATAATGTATTCATTAAGTCAAATTGAGTTTCAAAACTTTTTTCAAATAGTCTATTAAAAAAAAATATACAAAAGACACTGAACATTCTCATTCAATACCACGTAATTTACCAAAGTTAGTATTAACCTCAGATACAATAATCATCTCATTGCAAAGTATATTCTATAATATTGACGCTTCAATTTCTATCGAAAATCAACCGGGCACCATCACAACAGTAGACCCCGTCGTTACCATAGTCATTTGAAATATTCTCAAGCGCAACATTTTAATTGGACGTCCTATTCTGAATGAGGCGATTCACCGTCTCCTCAGTATTGGACCGCCACTGACCTTGTCGATGTGGTGGCCGTAGTCTCGGTACTCCTTCACGAGAGGTCTCAGCTCGTTCTGCTGGCTCTCGAGGACCTCCATCTCCACGGCTACGGGCTGCAGGCGGTTCACCTTCTCCTCAGTGTTGGACAGCCAGTTCACGACCTAGCGAGAAACAAACATATTCGTAAGAAATTAACAATCGAGAATCGAAATACTCGGGTAAATCACAAGAACCCAGATATTTAGTTAAAAAGAATAAGTGGCATATATTTTACCTGAGCTCGTAATTTCTCATATTGGTTCAGCTGGTCAGCTCTCTGTTTGGACAATTTCTGTTTGTCATCCATAGACGTGATCAGATCCTTCCATTGCACTTCCAGACCCTAAATTGATGCAAAAAATAAACATTAAGTCGAATCCAAATATAACTTTAATAAATAGCAACCTACAGAAAGGCTTTGAGCCTAGTGGGGCGGTATCAGCTCCCAACTTCGTCGATTCATCAGCTGCCTTGTTCCTGTCAGTGTGTGAGTTCGCAGATACCCACAAATCAATGTTACACGATAAATAAATTAAAATTCTAAGCACTAAAGATCGAACAAAGAATGAGGAAGTTGGATATAAAAAATGTTTTTTAAACGTGGTAAACATTAGATGTCGGCCTCGTGGTGTAATGGTCAGCGCGTTAGCCTGCCATGCAAGAGGTCTCGGGTTCGATTCCCAACATGGTCGATATGAAATATTTATTTTAAAGGGTGTTTTCACCCTAGAATATTTCATACTCCCTGGACTGGTACCTGAAGCGTAAGACTGATCATCATACCTTTATGTAACAAAAATGATCAAGATACACTACGATTGGTGTACCAATGCAGTGCCCTATGCACCATTAGGTGCGGAAAGGGAATGATGATGATGATGATGAAAAATTAGAGCATTGAATTATATGGCGAAGTTTCTCAAAAATGTACTACTTTGAATGACATCACGAGTTCTCGTGAGTCAACCAATGATAAAGTGTTGTGTTTGATTTTCGGGTTCAGGAAAGCCAACCCACCAATCAAAACAAATCACCGAAGAGTGACATCACGCACGGAGTAATTAAAAAATTACGAAACCTAAAAAACTGTAGCGATGATAATACGATACATAATTTATTTATTTTTTATGGCTTAGTTTGGCCCATCACAGCTTCAAAACGGAGTGCCAAAATTTGTAAAATTAACTGCTAGACTCAAACTTCCGTCCAGTTTTACTTTTTCCATCCATTCAAAATGGTCTAAGTTTGAGCATTTTAATTACTTCACTTCTTATCTACTTATAACTTAATACAATCATACCTTCATTCTATCTCTGATGACTTGCGTGTCGGTTACGTCCTTCTTGGATATAAGTTGTTTTCCATTGCGCAAGCATTCGTCCACCAGTTGCTTCCTGGAGTCTCTGTAATACCAAAATCATGTTAAAACTTATCACATGGGCAGAAACAATAAAGCATCAAAAAGTTCCGGCATTCTCATATCGATGGATTTAAAATGGGAGACTTGCACCACATCTTTTGCTAAGAAAACCGAGTCAATAATTTATTTGACTAAAAAGGCATTTCAAAATATTACTCCAGAGATATATCTTAAAATATAAAAGACCTACGTGAGTCCTTTATTGGAGTGTGCTACTGGAAAAAGTACAAAGGAATTCACTAGGACTTACATCATTGGAAGAATGACGGAAGAGAGGGAACTTGACATAAACTTATATGATACTCAATAATTACTATGACTGCCCCCTGCATGAGATGTATCAATTGAATCCCAACACAAATTTACAGGGTCATAACTGGAAGCTCTATCGTCCCCAATTCCAACTCAATCCCAAGATAAACTTCCTTTCCAGCAGGGCAGTTTCAGACTGGAATAAATTGCCAAGCCTAGTTGTCCATTCCATTTCGGTCATTCGAAAACCGTTTGGATGCTTTTTAAAGAAGGAAGAACTTGGACAAAAAGCAGCACACAAAATATAGGCGCATCAGCGAAGTCTGCCTGCGTATGATGAATACAATAAAAATAATCATTATTTTGAATAAACACTTTTCTCTGTCGAGGTTCAAGATACGCACCACTGAGTGCCAATAGTTAATAAAATTAGGAGTAATGAGGGCTTTACCTCTCTTCGGCCAGTTGGTCCATCCTTAATTGGCACTCCTCTGGCGACATCCTGGACAGCTCGGACGAGTTGGCTCGGTCCATGAGCTTGGCGCACCACTGCTCGGCCTGCGTCGCCTGGCCCGAGAACTGGTTCAGTTCTGCGGAAACTTCCTCCAGGAACTCGCCTCGCTTGTTGGATTTCTCCAGAAGTTTCTCATATCTGGAAGAGAGGATCGACAATGAAATAAAACACACAGAAACAAAATATTTTTGGCTCATCTCAAAGCGAGAGTTTAGCGTTGGTAATTAACCAATTCAAATCAAGTCGAAAATTTTTCTCTCTTTCTTTCTTACCTGTTGTAGACGTCCTTCATCTTCTGGTCGATCTTGGTGGCCAGGCGGGCATTGGAGGCCGTGGCCAGTAGACTACGAGCGCTGGCCGCTAGCTGCTCCAGCGATGGGCGGTGACCCACGAGGTCGGCGCTGGAGATTTTATGCTCGCGCAGCTGCTCATCCAAACGCTCTCGAATCAGAGACGCCGGCTTGAATTGGGACCTGGAAAATAAACGAGAAAATTAATAGAGAAAATACCACCCCACAGCTCACCGGTGCTGCGTGCAAAGCACCAGAAATAATCTGTTCTTTACCTCTATGGAACATTCGTGGAATCTTTGTGCTAGCATATTATCTCATGTACAATAAGCTTGACGTTCAACAATGTTTTGGGTATGTCCAAATGTTTGAAAACAGGCTGGATTTCCTCCGTAGGGAGTTATTTAGATCTAAATTTGTTGCAACAGAGAGGGAAAACATTTATGAGAAGGGAATATGAAAGTCTAAACCAGCCAGAATGAATCAGCTAACCAAGAAGAATACACCAGCCAATGACAAGTCATAAGCCCTGTAAATGCCTAGACTTCCATATTTTCTTCTCAAAAATGTTTTTCATTTCTGTTGCAGCCAATTTAAGCTCGACATTGTCGCCTAGTATAAAAATCGTCTGCACAGTTTTCTTCAAGTAAATGGGCTAAATATTTGAATTGAGAATTGGAAATATAAAAAAATCGAGATAAAAATCTTCAAATGAATAATGAATTAATCTTCAATACCAGGAATCAACTCGATGCATGAGATTGATTGTGACACTCACTTGAATTGGTTCTCTGCCTGGTTGATCCAAGAAGCCTGTCCTTCCAGAGCGTCCTGTAGTCCTTGGCTTTGCAGTAGCGCTCCTTCCAGGAGTCCGCACTGCTGGCCGAGGGCGCCGCTGAGCTCCCCGTACTTGGACTCCAGCTCCAGAACTGGCACTTCCAAGGCCCGGATCTCCTGGGGCGTGAGGTGGCCCTCCAGGGTCTGCAAAAGCTGGTCGCAGGCCTGGGGAAACATTGCAATTAGCTTAGGCTACTTTAAATAGGATGGTTAGGTTATTTGACATATTGCGGACAATGATATGCATAATCAGGAAATTCAGAGCTACGGGAAATTGGATATAAAAAATGTTTGCTTACAGTATCATAAAAAACTAAATGCTTTGCAACATAACGGGTTTACGTAACATGTTAGGAACAGCGTGGAGCGAATGGAGTTCTAGTGCCAACTCTAATGTATGGGAGCGAAGTATGGAATTGGAAAAACAATGATGAAAGTAGGTTAAATGGTGTCAAAATGCGACTCCTCAGGCGAATGTGTGGTAAAACGATGTATGATAGGTGCACAAATGTCAAGATTCGTGAACTGTGCAAGGCTGAGACATGCATTATCGACAGAATCAAGAAAGGGGTGCTGCGTTGGTTTGGATAAGTTGAGCGAACGGACAGCGAAGGAACGGCTAAAAGGATTTACGATGCAAATGTTGATGAATGCAGAAAACGAGGAAGACCGAGAAAGACATGGCTCAATCAAGCCCGTCAAATACTTAAAGATGCACATGTCAAGAGTAGGAATAATCGGCGTGCGTGCATGAGAAGATGTATGAACGTAGAGGAAGCGAGGTCTGTGTGCAAAGACAGAGTGATATGGCGTACTATCATCTCTGCCTACCCCTACAGAGAAATGGCGTGATAGTCTGCTTGTTTGTCTGTTTGTTAGGAACAGCTAAGAAATTAAAGCGTCGTTAAGTTGTTGTGGCAACCATGAGCGATACTGGCTACCACAGTGTTCATTTGCTATAGGGGAAACAAACAGTGGTAGAGTAGGCATTCTTAGCTAGGCAAAGAATAAATTACATTTTTTTTAATACAATTTAAATTCAGTAAGCAATATTCACAACTGATATTGATTCTTCGTTCCTCCGCATGCATTAATTAACCTCTCGGAGTCTCCTCTGACAATCCCGAGAAGAAGAGACACGCTCTTAGATTTTACAACACTGCCACATTTCCAGGTTCCCAGCATAAGGTAGATTATTTTGAAGCTGTTATCATAAGATTTTCAGAACGGAGTAATTAAACGTGTCAAATGTGAAGTAAAAAGTTCCAACTTACATCCTTGGCGTTGTCGATCAGCCTGCTTTGGGCGAGCATCTCATTGTGAAGTGCCTTGGCCCTCGTCAGCTGGGCTTCCACAGCCTTGGGATCTCCGGCGATTACTTCGGAGATCACGGCTTTGCATTGTGGCTCGATCTAAAAGTAAAAAAATTGAGTTGACGTGGTAAAATGGGGGTCAATTCGTCCATGTTAATAAGTTACATTTTATAATTGAAGAGACACACTACTAGCGCAAGGAAAATGGCATTTCAATTTGTGGGTAATTGAGCTCCGAGCCTTCATTCTCTAACCTGATGCCTTTCAGAAATATACAGTTATGTGTAACAAAAAAAGGTATGTTTTTAAGATGCGCAGCACATGGTAGGTTTAAAAATATCGGAGGGCTCTAGAAATTTTTTTATTTCCAAAATGGACGCCGAGCACATCAGTAGGATACAGTCGGATTAGAAATATACTATGGTAAGGAGCAGTGTAGGTTTTCGTACCTCCTTCAACCAGCGGCTGGCCTTATCCACGGCGTCGCCGTACAGTTTCCTGGTGTCGCCGACCCCGCGCAGCCTCTCCTGCAGGCGCTGGGCGCGAGCCAGCAGGTCGGCGTGGCGCCGGCCGGCCAGCTGCACCTGGGCGCGGACCTCCGAGTCCGTGGGTTGGAGGAGATGCGAGTAGCGCGACGGCAGCGATGTTCGGAAGTCGTTGAGCAGCGACAGGAACTCCTGGAGACAGAGAAATTGATTTATTTTATTCTTATTTTGAATTTAGAAACAGGGCACGCATGAAAATAATGTTATGTGTGATCAAATATTTCATTTATAAAAATATTTTTCTCTTCATAAATGTTTTTTACCATGCCATAATATTTTGTACTGCCTGACATAAAATTGCTCGATCACTTAAAAGAATTGCTTGATAAGATTGACTCAGTCGGTGAATGTTTTGGTTTAAATATTAATGGAAACAAAACTAAACTTATGGTCTTAGCCGACAGAGTAATCTAAATGTAAATCTCCAACTTAAAGGTGTCAATATTGAGAGAATGAAACAGTTCAGGTACTTAGGCAGTATCATCACTGAAAATCTAGACCCCGACATTAAAATAAAATGCAGAATAGAAGCAGCTCCAACAGCATTTAACAAATGAAAAATCTTCTTTGTGACGATGTAAAATGTTTTGTCAAATGTTATATATGGTCTGTCTTACTGTACGGTGTAGAGGCGTGGACTCTTAAAGTTAATATTACAAACTGCCTTGAAGCATTTGAAATGTGGATCCACCGTAGAATGTTAAGAATATCTTGGACTGATATCATAACCAATAATGAAGTATTACGTAGAGCCAATACTAATAGAGAAGTATTCACCACTGTTAAGCTCCGTAAGATTTCATATTTTGGCCATGTGTTGAGAGGTGATAAATATGCCACACTTCAGCTTGTCACGAAGGGGAAGATCGAGGCACGTAGAGGGGTCGGAAGAAAACAGCTTTTCTGGCTTGGAAACATCCGAGCATGGACCAGGATTAGAACTGTGGAGGAGCTGTTTTGCACTGCTCAGGATGGGGTAGCTTTCTCCCGAGTGGTCGTCAATGTCGGGGGGGGACCCGACATGACACGTGAAGAAGACATAAAATTTAATTTTGTGACTTTGCCTTTTTTCTAAATGGAAGTCTGATTTCTATCTTTTCTCTGGTATAATGATCAAGCGTTCATTGTGATCTTTTCAAGTTTCTACAGCAATTTTTTTATTTCACACTGTGACAATGGAACAGTTGCATTCAAAAATTGCTCATTTAATAATTCTGCAACTTGGATCTAAAAGGGGCAATGCCAGACTAATTTTTTTTTTGCCAGCATTTTGTAAAGGGTCGATGTCAATTAAAAGAACTACATAATAAGCTTTTATATATAGACATACATTTTAAGTTTTTTATTAATATTCATTATAAAACATATCAAACAGTTCATTATAACGCCACGAAACGGCTGAAAAATTACTCATCCGTAATATTGCGATTTATGACATTGGCCCATTAAGTCTAGGAGCGTGTTGGCGCATCCGAATGTGTGTTTGTACAGACCTTGGACTCGTCGACGAACTTCTGTGCGGCCATGGTGATGAAGCGCAGGTCGGCCTGGTGTGCCATGACGTCGCCCAGGAAGTCCCGTGCGGCCGCCACCTTCTCCCCAGCCTTGCCTTGGGCCAGCGCACGTTCCTGCTCCTCCAGCGTGCGGTACGACGTGTCCAGCCAAGCGTTGAATGTCGTCAGCTCGTTGCTGTAACGAAATACATTAACTGTTGGCAGATGTCGCAAGAAAGACAAAAACATTCTAAATTAATTTTTAAAATAGAAAAAATACAAAATCGGTGAGGTAAGGAGTTACTTATTAGAAGGGAATATGATTATTGTGGATAATTTTTATAGGGCCAACTTTGCAAAAATCTTCTTAAGGGCGCTGAACAATAAATATCTCACTACGTCTTGCTGATAGAATCTAGATTACATGTCCTGTAGCTACAAAATGCATGGACAGTTGGAAATCTAGACTCTATTTGCATAATACGGAAGTGATTTCTTTTTTATTATTAGCAAACATCTTTTAACCAAAAAGTGTATGGACGAAGAGATTATTAGATACTAGATAGATTTCTCAATGGACACTGAGGGATTACTAAGTAAATGGACAGAAATCTCACTAGACAAGAGGGGAATAAAAGGTAGAAAACAGACACAAAGGAATTTTTGGTTAGATAAATATTTCATAGTCTTGAAAAATTACAGGTTGAAGGAAAGACATCTCAACGGAGACAAAGTATTTATTAGAGAATATGAAAGCCTTTGGGCCCTGTAAATAAAAACATTTTTTTCGTTTTCAATCAACAATCAGTCTTAGACCATTGATTTCTTGAGTAAGAGAGCGTGAAGTGACATCTGACATCTCTCTGATTTAAAATGGTAGGCTCTCTATCTATTTGACAAATCCAGAACGCTAAAGTAATTAAGTCATTAAACATCTCCACTTACATCTAGTAAGCTGCTCCCCAGACTATTGATGGGGTTACCGAGCCTTTGCTGGTATACTACACAAAATATTCTAATCTCATCTTTTACTGCACTTAGACCAATTCTAACATATGCCTCGGAGACCTGGACACTTACCAAACATGACAAAACAAGATTAGACTGCTTTGAAAGGAAAACCTTTCGCAGAATCCTTGAACCTATTAAGGATGGACAACATGGAGCTCCATGATCCATGCCAGGACGTCAATGTAGTCAAATTCATTCAAATAAACAGATCGCATTAGCTAAAAAATAATGTTATTTAACAACCCAGTATAGCGTAGAAATGAGAGCAGATCGAGACTGCAATAGATGAATGATGTCATGGCAGACAGAAGGTGGTAGCCAGAGTCGAGATAGAATGGAGATGTTTCTTAAAGGAAACTAAGACTCACCGAGGGTTGTAATGTAATCACATGGATAGACAGATAGATATATGGTATAAACACGCACCTGAACTTGGCCATCTCGTCCCAGGCGGCCTGCAGGCGGCGATGCATGGTGGCGGCGCGCGCGCCCGCGCGATCGGCGCGTTCGCGCAGCTGGTGCGCGGCCCTCTCCAGCGCGTCGGCCTCGCGCGCGGCGAGCACGGCGCCGCCCGTCACCACGAGCTGGCGCGCCTGCTCGCCCACGCCCGCCACCGCGCGCTGCTGGGACTCGAGCTCCTCTTTGATTTGCTGCGGAAAATAACAAACAATTGTAATCGAGTCGTTTTAGATGAGTTTTCATTAGATTTTGGGTAAAAATAATCTATTTATACGAAAGAGATACTCGTAAAGGTTTGTTTTCGATCTAATGAAACTTAACTAAACAAGGGTTATCACCAGAGCCCTCACAGGGCACTGCAGACTGAATAAACACTTCACTAGAATTAACAATGTTGAAACTTCTAGATGTAGGTTCCGCAAAGCAGATGATGAAACACCTATACAGCGGAGAGACTATCACTCCCTCTCACTTCTGTTCAATGTACTTCATAGTCCTAACGCTCCTATATACCTGCGTGAAAAATTTTATCGCTTATCAGTTCATGGTTTACCTCTTCCAGTGACCATGCGGCTCGACTGTGGAATCATCTCCCATCCACCATCAAAGATGTTACTACATTATCTCTGTTTAAATCACGTCTGAAGAAACATCTCCTTTCTTTTCCTTAATCTTTCCTCCTTTCCTTTTTCCTCTTTTTTTCCTTTTTCCCATTGAGTAATAGTTTTGATTTAAGGTAATTTATTACGTTTATTTCTATTTTAATATATCTTTAGCTTTTTAATCTTTTTTTCTATTGAATATGTTCTGTAACTTGAATTATAAAAATAAAACTTTTATTTTATCGGTTGGTTGGAAGAAATTGCCATTTGGCAATAAGCTAGCCAATGTACAAATAACATTATGTACAAAAAGTTAAATAAATACATATTCTATGTGCATGTAATGTTTTATACTTTATAGCAAAAAGATGCCACACCTCGGGGGGCAATCGGTTTAACCTGAAGATGTTAGAGTGCTTGCCCCCTACCTAATAGCCTGATACCTTAAGGATCTGGGCTTGGAGAGGAAGGTTTAGCAATATGAGAGCACTCGCATTCCACTCAGTAGCCAAGCTCATTGAAGACCTGTGCTTGGAGGTCGAGAACTAATTTACCCAGTCAAACAAAAGAGAACCTGTCAAAATAGACATACACAGGTTGCAGTGACGTCGGGGGCTTATATAGCACTGGGCCCCATTCTTCAGAAGAAGTAAAGGAAAATTATACAAAAGAAAGCTTCTTTTACCTTGATGTTATTGATCTGGTTCCTGAGGTCATCCTTGTCTTCCTTGACCGGCTCTTGATTGGCGAGCCTCTCCTCGATGTCGCTGACCCAATCCAACAGCTTGTTGAGTTGCTCATCGCACAGGCGGTATTTCTCTTCCACGGCTTGCTGTGGACGGGAATGGGGGAGGGAAGAAAAACAAAAAAATATATCAGTTTGGCGCAATGGAGGATCGAATAAGTCAGAATACTTTGGTAAAGCTTTGAACATGTGCAGCCGAAGCTGAGGCGTTTAATTTTCAGCGATGGAAAATGGACATTTTGCCA
Source organism: Micrasema longulum (assembly GCF_059751315.1). Taxonomy (NCBI): domain Eukaryota; kingdom Metazoa; phylum Arthropoda; class Insecta; order Trichoptera; family Brachycentridae; genus Micrasema; species Micrasema longulum. The sequence goes on from NW_028277887.1 coordinate 114,838, forward strand.
GAAAATTGTGCTCCTTTTCAATATGACTTAATCTCTTTTTTTTATTGAAGATAAACACCATCTCTTTCACATCCAACACCAGAAGAAGCATCGAGATAGACAAAGTTGTGGACCAATGGAATATACGTTCATTGGCTCAATGCAATAATTTTAAACCAGCTTAAATTTTAAACCTATAAATTAATGCATGTCAGGATAGAGAAATGTCCACCCTCTCCGGGCCCTATGGAGAAACTACAATACTCCACGTCCACCCTGCGAGGAATCGAACCCAGGACTTACAGGATTATACTACAAGGCGAACTAATCTCCACTCGATTTCCTTCTTCAGGATTATTACTAGAGAGCAGCCATCGAGTCGACAACACTCGCCCACGATTCTAGCATAAATTATTTTTTTAAATAAACAAATGATTGTGTTTTTGAAAAGGAGAACAATTGATGACAAAATTTTAGAAAAATTGGCAAACCCTAGAAACCACTGAAAATATTTTACAAAATGTTTATGAATTTTCCTAAGAGACAACAATACTTTTTTTACAATTATGAAAATCTTTTTACATTTACAGGGAGTAAGCAGAAGAAAGATAAGTTACCTTTTTACAACTTTATCAATTTTAGATAATAATTATTTGAAAGGGAAGTAACTCCGCTTGGGTTATTGATCAACATGCTTCACAGAAAAGTTCTAGTATGGATATTTTTACATTGGTTAACTAACACGATACAAGTCAATGTATCCGATGGTTTGACAAATATCGAAAAACAAAAATCCACACTTATATAATAAAAATGCTAATATTTTATTTTTTTAATAATATAGATTTAGCGCGTTCGGCTTATTCGAACGAGGTCCTGAGTTTGATTCCCAGTAAGATCCAAATTAATTAGTTTTAAAGGGCGTGTATTTGTGAAAAAACTCTGCAATTTGATTTCAGACAGACCATTAAATTAAGAGAATAGGCATTATTGAGTATTTTAACTGTCTTTTTTATTTGTTAAGATACCACTGCATTTTTTTTTCATCACTTTTATTTATCACATTTTATCACTGCACAGCTAAGATTTCATGAAGTGCTCTATGAAAATATTTGTCAAACATTCTGATACATTGACTATTAAATTTTTTTTTTTTTTTTTAAAACAAAGAATAAAAAAAATATTTTAATGGGTTAAAAAATTTCAGTTTCATCTGATCTGATAGTTGAAAACTAGTTTAAAAAAGATCAAATTTATCACAAATAAAATTAAAACATCTGAAAATACAACACTTTGAAAGATATTCTTGAAATAAATCTGAAATAATGCAAAATTAAAATGAAATCTTTGTTTAATACCATTGTCATACATATTTGATGAATTAAATTAAAAACTTTGTTTTCAACCAACTATTTAATTTGTTAAAACCTTTAAAACAACAATCTACTTGTCATCAAATCTTACTTGCGTTTTAATGGTGAATAAATTATTGCTTGAAAAGTTTTTTTCAATCCAATGAATACGAGTATATACAACAAATTTAGTGGTATTAAACAAAGTAATATTGATGAGTGACTATCGAAAAAAATTGTTTTTTGCATTACTTCATAGTGTACCAATGCCGTTACCACAATTTGCTTCTGTCATACAGAATTAAAATGCTCGTATCAAATAACATTAAAACATGTTGTATTTGAACATTGTAAGCTAAATTCAGAGAATAGCATTGAGATTAAATTATTAGATAATTTCTCAACAAATTCATTTGAAAATGCCCAAAAATGGGCAAAAAAGATTGACACGATTTAGTTAAAAAATTATCCATTGTATCAGATCCGGACCTATTGTAGGTTCAGTTGGCACATAGAACCAGACACTTACTTACAAGGGATGGGAGAATAATATGCTCGTATTAATTTACAAACGTGTATATTCCCGTCCCTTTTCAGTAAGTGACGGGGCACTCGAACCCTGTTAGATCCGGCGCTGGAGACAAATTCTTAATGGTAAAGGCACCAGTTTAAAACGGAAAAAAACACAGACATTTCAATTAATAAAACACCAGAAATATTCAAAGCAGATCTCGTTCCCTCGAAGAGTAAATCAAACATGCTTTATTTAAAATGATGCATAGACGGAAACAACACAAAAAGCGGAGGACCAGCAATGCTACTCCTTGTAAGCAATTTCCTGAAAGAAATACGATAGAACAAGCCAAATCCTTCTCAGCGACAATGACAAATGATAAATAAATGAAATGATATAAAAAACCGCCACTGAAAAGGAAGCATCAATAAAAAAACAAGCTGACAAGGTGAAGCAAGCTTAAAAACGTAAATAATAACTTAATCGTAATATGGTACAATATTTTTAGGTTATTAAAGATCATAATAAAATGTGCACTTATAAAAAAACTGCTAGATTAATAGTATTATTTTTATGATTATTTATAGTGAATTAACTGTACGTTAGACGTTGGTATTAATGTAATGATGTTAGAGTATTTAATTTATTTTAAACATTAAAAAAACAACTTTTTACAGTAAAACAACAAAAAAACCTGAAACAGTAAAAAAAACGTTTAGAAAAAACATTGAATTTTAAAAATTAGTTAAATAATATTCACAGACACAATTAAACAGTAATGCCGCAAACGACACGAACACACGTTTGTTAATTTTAAAATATAACAGTATAATAATTAAGGGGGATACTACCTTATTTTTTTTGTTCTTTTGTTTAAGAACTTGTACCATTTAGTGAGACCATTCCACCATATATAATGTTTGTATGCGGTTAATCACTCTATGTCTCTCTGTGTGAACTTACAGTTTGGAAGCGACCACTCTGGGCATGCAATGCCGGGTTATAATGACTCATGATGGGGAACATAAGCTCGGATTAAGGATAACAAGGATACTTCAATATTAAAACCACGGGCAAAATATTTCGGCTGCTCACAGCCTTCTGTGAAAATCAGGTTTTAAACTCATCCTGCACCAAACACCGTCTTTGAAGTTTTAATTTTAAAAAAAAAACTTTGTTTTGAACCAAAAATTTACAGTAAACATCATTATTGATCTCCTACCAGTTTCTGAATGACGGTCTACTTTATAGAGGAATCTCGGACTTTAAATCTGGAATGCAACGGGACCACGAAATGACTTCATTAAAAAGTCTTAGATGTCAAAAAATGGCTCGGGAATCAGTTAAGATTGACATGCCTATTAAATAAGTGGTATAAAATAAAGAAGTTTAAATTCATTTCCCCTTTCCATTGATCCTAGACTCTTCTATTTGAAAAATCTTTTTTGCTATTGACAAATAAAATTTGTAATGAAACAGATTTTACAGTGGTCAATAAAAAATATTTTTTTAGCTATTTCTAATGGTATCCCTGCAAACTAATATAGAAAACAGGGATCGAGTAGTGGAATTCAAATAAGGTTTTTCTGATATTTTTTTATTTGAAAAAAATGTTTCTTAACCTCAAAATCTTGTTACACTTCCTACTTTTCAAAAATAATTGCGAACTACTTTGCATTTTAACAATACTGTTGGTGCAGTTACTAGTTATCACGTGTTTAAAATACTGACAATGTGGTTTTCTATTAAAACTACTTCGTTTAACACCACTTTATAAAAAAAGGTGGTTTTAAACAAAGTATTTTCAATTAAAATCTAATATCACAGAAGAGCAGTAAGCAGTATGATTCCATTAAAAAAACTATGAATTACTAAATGATGGATGATTTTGTGGCAAAATATTGTTAGTAATTAGCGGGTTGGGATATTTTAAGGGATTTGTTTTAAAAACACAAAAAGAAGCCTTTTACAAACAGCTGTCACAATTGCTGTCTTCATTTGTTATTTTGAACAAGATAGCTGCTAGAAAATATTTTTAAATTTGGAAGCCAATGTTGAAATTGATTAATTTTCTCACATATTATTATAGATCGTCGATTAGCTGCAAGATTTCACTTAGCAAAAATGTGGTAAAAACTGAGTTGAATAAACAAAAATCTTTTAAAAAATAATATTTTGTATGAAAACGGTAATCAAACTTGAGAAATATTGCAATGAAATAACATTACAATTCAATAAAGTGTATCTCAAACCATTACCAGTAACAAAAATAACAATAAATAAAATAATTGAAGGCCGTGTTTTAAAAACAGCAAATGTCAATTTTTTCGAGTTTTTATCTCATTTGATTTTATGGTTACGTCGTACAACAGTTTTTTTCCAAAAAATTATATGTCCTTTAAATTAAAAATGCTTAATTCCCTAGTCTTATGTTTTGTAAAATCATTATTTTTTTTTGTTCAAGAGTATGTACCACTATTACGTTCACTTTTTTCAAAAAAAATAATTTTTTTATGTTTTGTCTTAACCATTTATAGCGCATAGTTTAAAGAAAATGTCCAAAACTTTTTTAATTTCAAGTTTTATACAGTGCTTTAAGGTATAATAACCTCAAGGAGCCGCTGCAAACAATTTGACCACTCTCCTAAAAAAATGACAGTTTGTGACATTTGAGGTCTTTATAACAAGGTCTTCAATCGGAGAAAACACTCGAATTAAAATTGAGTTCCAAAACGAAAAACTCAATCGACACAAATTAAAATAATTTCAAACCAGTTTTTACGCGTGTTTGAAATGTGTCGAATTGAATGCGTTCGGTCAGCTCTCTTCGGTATCATAAAATCGTTATTAAGTGATTTCTCGCAACTAATTGACAAGGAAAATTTAGTCGACTAGTGAAAGATTACGTAGAATTTAAATTGAAACAAAATAAAAATAATAAGAACCAAAGTTTGAGAGAAATACCGGTCGGAAAAAGACTTGTTTTTTTCTGGGGGCAGAAATAATCGAAATTAAATTTTAAAGGGAATGGATTTCAACTGGGGAGGGGTTCGTATGTTCCGAGGGGCTTAGACTGTGATCTCTGTGGTCAAAAGCATGGTACGCGCTAAGAAAGAGCTGATGGCGCTTGATCGTTTGGTGGGAATCTAGGTATTTGCTGGTTTCCAGGCGGGGTAATCTCTCGACATTAAGTCTAAAATGGATTATATCGAGGTTGGCTAGCGTCGCAGGCATTTCGAATCGCTGTAATGAGAAAACTTTCATTGAGTGGGCTGATCGGTACCCGGAATGAACAGCTGAATCGTGTCGTCATTTTTAACTGTGTGATTTTAGATTTTGGTAATGAAACCACAACCACGCGTTGTAAATTTAATTCAAATGTATTAAAATCAATGTTATATAAATTACTTAACCACAAATAATTAATCAATAAAAGATTTAAAACAAAGCTTAAAAAAAAAACAATTATCTTTGATTGCAATTTTAATTGCGATTGAAAAGAAAAATCTTTTATAAATTTCATCTTTGAAGCACTTTGTGGTTATTCATTATAATAAAATTAATAAAACAAGTTTGTTTTTAACCACTAATTTTTTAATTATTTTTTTCCACCGACCAGTTTCAAAGCAAACAAGCTTCTTCGTCAAGGTTTACGTAACTAATGACTTAGTTCCTATTTTATCTTTCTATTTCTAACCAAATAAACAATATTTCTTTAAGTCCTCTCCTGTCTAGCTTTGAAAATATTGATATCAAATTACCACCCTTGTAAGGAAAAAAAAAGACTTGATTTATTGGGTCCACGTGTAGTATTTAGTAAACATGATAAAAATAAAATAAGAATTAATTCGTTAGTTACGTAAACCCTGACGAAGAGGCTTGTTGGCTTTGAAACCGGTCGGTGGATTTAAAAAAAAAAATAGTGGTTAAAAACAAAGTTGTTTTTTAAATTTTATTTTTAAAATCTTTTAATTTGAATCGGGTTGTGGTCCTGTGGCTAGTATCACAGACTCGCGGATCAAAGGTACGGGGTTCTAATAGTGAGTTATTTAAAACTCGTTGAAAATGGCCGCCAAAATTGTAAGAATCCACATTTGCGTTCTTAAGATTTACCCCAACATTTCAAGTTTGGGAGCCATTTTCAACGAGTTGAAAATAACTCGCTATTCAAAAGTGGGAATCAAGTTGTGGTAGAACTGGATGCGAACCTTTAGTCCGTGAATGACACTAGTCACGGGACCACGACCCGACAACTAAATAAAACCTTTTGAATTTAACTTTAGCTAATAATAATTATTAGTTTTTTAAATTAGATTGACACTCTAAATAAATTGTTCACGCTTATCAGCTTCCTATATTAAGACTGGTGAAAAAAAAATAAGAAAAAAAAACTAATTGTAACTTTTAGTAAAATTTACAAAAAAATATTTATATTGGAAATGTTTAAAAAAAATAAGATAAGGATAACGAGTGTAAAAAAATAAGATCAATAGCTTTAAATAAAGTAGAATTTACGGGTCAATAAAAACGAAAGAAAAATATATTTTACAAAGTATTTTGCATTTCTAAAAAAACCACGGGTTGTTCGAACCTGTTTTAGCAACTTTCAAGTAATCCATAATAACACTGATTTTAATTGTGCATAAAAACGAAATGTTTTCATCTTTTAACATTATAAATTACAGTATTTCAAAAAGTCTATGTAATATTTTGAGTAGTAAAAATTTAAAGTATGATAGAACAGCGATGTTTTGTGAAATGAATGTTTCAATGCAACTGGTTTGTAAGAAATGAATATTTTAATGCAATTGGTTTTTGTGAAATGAATATTTTAATGCACCCGATTTTTGTGAAATGATTATTTTAATGCAACCGGTTTTTGTGAAATGAATATTTTAATGCAACTGGTTTTTGTGAAATGAATGTTTTGATGTATGCATGTGTGTGTATCATTTGATTAGCTGTTCATTCCTTGGTAAGCGACGGGGAGATAAATCTAATTATTCGAGGAATTATTTGACAATTGGGGGAACCGAATGGTTTCATGCGATTTTGTGTTTTTCTTATATTTAACTAGCGAGACACCAAATATGCTCAGAGTCTTTGGAAGAGGGTGCAAAATATTCTTAAAAGGGTGCAGGGTTTATTAAAGTAAGTTTTTAATTTATTATTAGATGCAAGTAATTTGATTAAATAAACAATAGAATATAAGAGTTTATGATAAATACAAAAGAAAGAGGAATTTGAGCCAGTATTTATAATCATTGAGATACTAATTTGTAATATTATTCATTAGACTGACCTTGCAAAAGACACGAATCTACTATTTTTGCAAAAATATTTCTTTTATATGAAGAACATATTAAAATATGTACATTAGGGTGGGCCGATATATATTTTTTTTCGAATTTCGAAATGAAAGGGGTCTAAAAAGTTGCCTTTTGGATTACTCGGATGCAAATAATATTTAAAAAAATATTTTATACTACTTTTGGCCCTCAACCAGAGCTTGGAGTTTTCAAAAAGTAAATTGTTTGCGCTAAACCGGCTGTCATATTGTATTTAAGTAAGAAAATCAGTCTACTTAAATTTTAAAATGTGCATTAAACCTTATTAAATAAGCATCAAAGGGCGTGAGTTGCTCTTTGTTTTGTAATAAATGGGTAGCATTATTTTAATGAGCCATTGTATTTGTCAATATTCGCCAGGCGCTCAACAGAATCAGTTCCGCGGAGTGTAAACTTTTTGCATTTTGGTAGTTTTAAAACTTGTTCGAATTTGTAATGTGATTAAGTTATATCTTTACTAACAAATAAATAATTTTATCAATATAGATAATTAACAAAATATTTAAACTTCAAACCTCGGTCGAGGGCCAAAAGTAGTATGGAATATTTTTTTAAATAATTTTTTAGTTCAATGTGATCCAAAATGAAACTTTTTACACCCCTTTTACTTTGATGTCTAAAAAAATAAAAAAACTTCATACATCATCGGCTCACTCTATTGTGTATGTATGCACATTTCTAAAAACAAGGCGTTTGTCGTTTCATGGGATAAAAGGTATGTATTACGTTACCTGCGAGCCGTTTTGTATGTGCTCGTTTTTAAACCCAAAAATTAAAAATAAAAATGAGCTTTTTATGCATTGATAATTTTATTATTAGAATCGTAAAAATCCACTCCAAATATTGGAAATATTATTCCTGAATTGTGAAAACACCATATTAAAAAAACATGTCAAAAAGATGTTCACAGATGGGCAGAATGGCAAATGTTACACCACTTAACGCGTTCGCGGCTATGCCAGCTATAGCCGTCAGAATCATGTCTCTCATTTAGGAAATGACGGCTATTGATAAAGCAAAGACATTGATAGTGAAGAGACAACTGTAGCCTACATGAAACTGAACGAATCACATGGACGAGATATTGTGTTCCTATAAAAAATAGTCAGCAACAAAACTGTCCCAGTATGTTAGGCCAATAAGATTTACTTCAAACCATCAACTAAGGTCTATTCGTAAGTGAAATATCCCAAAAAATAAGAAAGATAATATATGTGTCCATTTGAAAGGATCCCATGAGAAAAAAGTACCCGTGAATGTGTTAAACCATTGGTCAGGCGCCTTTTTACATCTAGTCTTTCATATGTGTTGATCCCCTTTTCAATCCAACCCCTTTACAAATTCATAATACGTCTTCAGTGATTATAAATACACGGCCAAGTAGAACAACATAGAAGGCTTCTAACATCGAAACTATAGTAGAAGTTTTACCATAAAAGCTCAGTATTAAGATACATACATCAAAGTTTATTAAAGAGAATAATATAAATTGCTCTAAGCATATGAAACAAAATATAACGAAAACACAAAATCATAAATGAGCCTCGTCAGATGACCTGATGGTTGATGAACATGGCGAAATACAGCATTGAATATATTTCTTTAATCCGGAGAGTTAAATTCAATATTGAATAATGATGAAAAATTAATTCCCGGGTAAGGTTTCACAAAATAGTGCTTACATTGTGATTATTTCGATTGGCAAACTTTATGAAATTTTATGGCATTCGAATCCGAGACATGTTTTCAAAGTTTAAAATTTTTCAAAAGCATAATTTGATTGAAAACGTAACATATATTATGAATGTATTTTGCCATGATCATTTCTAAATAAATGATGAATATGATATTAAAAACAAACATTAAATAACTTAAGCCAATCATAACACTTCCACCTAATCTGAAATAATTCAAATTAACTTTCAAATACGGATCGTTTGTATTACAAAACGAGCGATGCTTTTGTTTCTTTTAATACTAAGTTATTAGATATGGTTTAGTATTCAATTTTTTAGCAGTAACAATCGCCGTCGTGTTTATAACGATTTCCGTTAGAGCCATCTTCGTCATAGAATAGAGGCTGATGATCGAGCCAATCTTTCGAAGATCTTACAATTCATTTGGTAACATGCAGTTAGAATTAAACCACTGATTCGATAACAACAAAAAACAATTAGAGAACAGAAAATTTCTCCGAGGATTAAGCGGAAATCAAAGCGGATTCAGGTATGTTTCAAAAATCATAAAAATCCATAACCATCATTCAGTCTAAAAATCATTTAAAAAATTCAAATGTGCTTCTTGCGATGCAATGAAAAAGATATGGAACAGAATTCTACTTGCGTAACGTGAGCTTGGCAAGTATTTGCGAGACAGGGAAAGATATTAATGGAAGCGAATAGTGAGTGACTTACCCTTGTTTCTGCAGCCAATATATACCCCTTCGTCTGAGCTTTAACCAAATCGATGGATGTTTTCTTGGCGGGGTCAACGACTAGCCTCCCACCGATCGGATCCACGAGCTTCGCACTGATCGCTTGCTGAAGCGGAACTATATGTCCGCTCTCCGGATCCTTCACAACAGTGCTCGACGGGTCAACTATCCCCTGCTCGATGCAATCCGTGAGTGTAAGTCTCTTCCTATCTATGACGCTCGTAGTAATAAATGGATCGAAGAATCCCCCAGTTGTGGGGTTATAGATTGCGAATTTCAGACACTCGTTGAGTGTGAAACTCCTCTTGGGAGTTATCAGCAACCCGCTTTCCAAAGCGGCTGGTAACGGATGCAATTTCGATGTTTCAGTATCCAAAATATTTCCCTTTTCAGCGTCCATCAGCCCTTTGCGGAACGCCTCCGGCAATTTGACCAGCTTCTTCTTGAGATTATCTTTAATCAGCGCCGTATCCGAATCGACGTGGCCTAAAATGGCGGCATCTTTAATTGATAATACCTCGTTGGTTCGGGGATGCGTAAATCTGGCTGTCTGGATGTCCAGAAGTTTCATCTCGATCGCCTGCTCGAACGATAGAGGTTCGTGATAGTAAACGATCAAACCGTTCTCGAAGACGACGCACGCGGATTTTGAGCGGCCTGATTGAGGATCGAAGGCCGCCTTGCTGTTGAGGTCAATGGTACCTTCGTCAATAGCGACTTGAAGTTTTCTGAATTTTCCAGTTTGGGGATCTTTTACGACGGCAGTGTTCGGATCTATGAACTCGAACCGTAAAGCTTCGTCTAATGTAAATTCTCTCAAAATAGGTTCTTTATCTCTAGTGTAATCTATAGAAGCTCTACGGATACCGCGAGATGAAGTTAGAGGTTTCAAAACTGTTACCAGGTGACCTTTGTCTAATGCCACATCTAAATTATAAGCTCTCTTCATCTTGGAATCTAGAACTCTACCTTTAGTGACGTCGATATCACCATTCTCTATAGCTGCTAGAAGGGATTTAAGTTTATTGGTAGCGGGGTCTTTAAGCGCTGTGGTATCCGGATCTATAAAACCACTCGTTATGGCCGCATTAAGATCTAAGAAATCCCCTGATTTAGGGTCGACAAATTTACCAGTATCGGGTCTGAAGAGATTATTTCTTATAGCTTCTTCGACGGAGATATTTCTAGCGCTAGTAACTATCAGACCCCTTAGTTTGGCGTCAATCAAATTAATAGAATTACCATTTGGCAAATTGTAGCATCCGACATTCTCGTCTATTAATTTGTTCTTTACCGCTTCAGGCAACTTAACGTACTTACTAGCCTGAATATGCTTCACTAAAGATGTTTCGGGACTAATTAAATCTTCGGCAACTGCTTCCTTAAGAGTCAGAGGCCTTTCAGTGACAGGATGCTTGAATTTAGATTTTTCTGCATCATACAATTCCATGGCCAATGCATCATATAGAGAGAATCCGGCACCTTCAATATCTACAATCAAACCTAACTCCATTGCCTTATTGAGAGTAATGGACACATCAGAACTAGGCTCGGTAAATAATCCACTTCTTCTATCAACGACACCAGTACGGCATGCTTCTGCTAATGTCAAGGGTTTTTCAGACTTCTTATCAAAGTAACACAAATATTTGGGATTAATAATAAATTTCCTGATAGCCTCATGAAGAGTAATCTTTCTGCTGGAGACTGGATCCGCAAACTTGCCGGTTTTTTCATCGTAAAGACCTTGATGAATAGCTCGTTGCAAAGAAATGCTGGCTTTACTGTCTACTAAAAGTCCTATCTCAAATGCTTCTTTGATTGTCATCTTGCTATTATCTTTGTTTATGTCTTTGACCGTGCCCGTTTTACTGTCGACTATTCCAATTTCTAAAGATTCTGGAAGAGAAATCTTTTTCCAACTGCCTGATCTAACATCTTTTACATGGACGGAATCTGGATCAATAAGATTTAACTTAATAGCTTCTGCTAGATGACATTTCTTTCCTGTATTAGGGTCCATAAACAGGCCTGTGTTCTCATCATAAATGCCTTTAGAAACAGCTTCACTCAGTGACATTGGTTTACGAACTTCAATCAAAACACCTCTTTCGAAAGCTTCTTGGAAGTCAATTTTTTCTCGGTCTCCGAGGACTACGGTCCCCGTTCTTACATCAACTATTCCTCTATCTACCGCAAATTCAAATGGCAACACCTTTCCATCAACACTAACAAGAGTCGATTGAGGATCTAACATACCCTTCTTCAGAGCCCTATCAGTAGCCACCTTTTCTCTACTTTCTGGGTGAGTGAATTTACCTGATTTCGGATCATAAAAACCTTTGAAGACAGCTTCTGGCAAACTGAACTTGCGTTTGGCTGGAATAATCAAACCTCTCTCTGATGCATCTACAAAAGTCATTTCTTCTCCCTTAAGAGGATCTTTAGCTTTGCCAAGTTTGGAATCTATAATGCCAGCCTTAATTGCATCACTAAGAGAGATAATTTCTCCAGTTTTTGAATTTTTGACAGACATAACCTCCGGGTCAATTTCACCCTTCTTGATAGCGTCTTCGAGAGTTTTTGTTTTAGAATCGATAGTAAGAAGACCAGAATCAGGATCGTAACATCCCTGTACAAGACCCTCTTGAAGAGACCACGGCTTTTTATTACTTAAGAGATAACCCTTCTCATTGGCTACATCGAGAGTCATTACTGGGTTAGTAATTATTCCAGCATCATCATTGAACAATCCTACTTTAATAGCATCATTTACTGAAACTAACTTATCTTGCTGATCATCTCTTATTTTCACTGAATCGGTTTCTATCAATTTACTTTCAATAGCTTCCTTGACCTTCACTTCACTACCTGATCTCGGATCTAGAATTTTTCCTGTTTTAGAATAGTAATAACCTTTTTCAATAATGTCAACAATAGACCACCTCAACTGTTTTGTAATGACATATCCTCTCTGGTAGGCAACATCTAAAGTAATCAAATTACCTTCTTTTGTATCTCTCAACTTTCCTGTATCGGAGTTGACTAATTTGGTTGTCAAAGCATCTTCGAGAGTAACAAAAGCATCAGCTCTAGTGTCTTTAATTTCCGATATGGTTGGATGAAGAATAGACCTTTCCACTGCTTCGTCAATTGTTACCTTTTGACTAGTAGACAGATCTTTGATTTTACCTGTAGCTGGATCATAGAGATTCATTTTGATAATGGCTTCTAAAGCAACGGGTCTTCTAGAACTAGTAGATAGCAAACCGTTGATAAATGCAATTTTTAATTCGATTTGATGTTTTGTCTCAATATCTATTATGACACCATGGTAAAGGTCTACAAAACCAAGTTCAATAGCCTCGGTTAAAGTGATAATTTCATTATTGGTTGGATTTTTCATAGATATTGAATCAGAATCTATAAATTTCAAACGAATGGCATCAGCAAATGAATAAACCTCCCCAGTATTAGGATCTTTGAATTCTGCTGTATTTTTATTAAATGCTCCAGATAAAATAACGCTATCGAAAGACATGGGCTCACTGACTGTCGCATAGTTCGGATGGCCTTCGACAATCCAACCACGCTCGATGCAGTCAAAGAAAGAAACCCTCTTACCAGATTTAGGGTCTACCATGTGACCAGTATTTTTATCAATTAAGGGAACAGCGATGGCTTCATCCAGAGGATAAAATTGTTCTGTTTTAGCATTAAGATCTTGAATGAACAAATTTTGAGGGTCATAAATCGAATACACCACATCAATGAAAGAAATCTTCAGACCAGTTTTGGGATCTAAGAAGACCTGTTTCACAGAATCGTAAAATCCGTACTGTGAAAGAATTTCAGGAGATAATTCACTGAATGAAATAGATTTAGGTTTCTCATTTACAATAGAAATACAATTTTTCGATATTATATCAACAACATCTAACGGGCTAATCTCTTGCTGGTCTAAAGCATCTTGAATTGTTAAAACTGATTCCTGTCCGTTGACCAGAATGCGACACACTTTTGGCTCGATCTTTTTCTGACCAATAGCATCACCTAGAGGTAATCTTTCATAGGCGATTTCCATTTCTGTAACTGTTTTAGACACTAAAGACTTTTCAGTTGGAGGTAGAGGTTGTGCAAAAATGACGGATTCTCTAATAGGTGAAATGCGATCAGCTGATTCAGATATATCAATAAATTCAACATCTTCTTTAGGAGACTTTTTGTCTGCCTTCTTTTCCTTTGTATCTGTTATGTACTTGGGATCCTTTTCTTGAACAGGGCTGGTAATTGAACTTGAAATCAATATTTCTTCTTGAATATTGACAGATTCTGAAAATTCTACAGAATGTCTGTCTGTTTCAGGTTTTACTCCATCTGGACTCGACACCTTTTTTTCGGGAGACTTTTCTTTGACGGGCTTTACTTTTCTAGGAGGAGTAACTGGAGCTATTTCTTCTTTTTTGATCGGGGCAGAAGGTTTTCCAGACTTTTGAGAGTCTTTGAGAGCAGGAATGATTTCTTCCTTATCAGGTGATTTCTTTGTTAAGCTTTTAATACCCTTAGCAATAGCCATTCCTGCAATAACCGGAGATGCCACCACAGCTAAGAGACCTAGTTTGGCAGCATTCTTAATATCCACTGACTTTCCAGTTGTTTTGTCCTTTATTTTACCAGATTTGGGATCTATGATACCCTTTTTCAGTGCCTCTTTAAGAGTTACCTTGCTACCAGATTGAATATCAAACACAACTGAATCGGGATCAATTATTTTCTTTTCTAAAGCTTCCTTAAAAGTATAGGATTTTTTCGGATTTTTGGGATCCTTGAACTTACATGTTGTCTCGTCATATATGGTTTCGTAAGCTTCGATCAAAGTCATATATTCTGTTTTTATTTCAACAATTTCAGTATGATGCTCGATTGGCTTAGATTCAATGGATGTATCTAAAATTCCTTGTGTTATTGCTTCTGAGATTGTCATGGATTTACCGGTGTCAGGATTACTGAATGTACCAGTTTCCATATCAACTAAGCCTTGCTGGACAGCATCTTCAAAGTTGACTTTAACCTCCTTAGTGGTGAAATGCTCTTTACTTGTTTTTTCATCTTTAATAATGCCTTTCTGTCTAGCTTCTTCAATGCTAATTATTTTACCAGACTCTACTTCTTGCACTTCATTAGCACTGAGCAAAACATATCCGGACAAGATTTCAATCATTTTTGTAGTGATTGTATGGTGAGACGTAATAGTTTCAGTAACAGAAGTAACGCCCCCAGTCGTTTCGAAAGAAACAAGTTCTTCTAATGGTTTCACAATCAGTAAACCTTGCTCAATAGCTTGAGATATTGGTATAATTTCTTTTGTTTTAGGATTTGTGAAAGTCCCATTATCAGAATCGATTAGTTTAGCATTGAGAGCATCCTTGATTTGGACTGCGTCTCTGTTGACAGGGAAAGGTATGGCCATGATAAAATTATCTTTAATAGCATTTTCAATAGGGGTTTTTACTCCAGTGATTGGGTGGATAATGTGTTGAGATTGAGCATCAACTAACCCTCTCTGAATAGCTACAGCTAGAGTCATTCCTGCTGGTGGAATATTTTCAATTGGACTCTTGCGTTCGGGATCTTTATCAAAAACATTGACTCCAACTGCAGAGAGTAAGTCTAAACTTCCACTTCTTGTTTTAACTAAAGATTTGTTTTCATCTACATTGCCCTTAACAATTGCTTGTTTGAGAGTGATTTTCTGTCCATCTGGGCTTACCATTGTAGACAGGGGGTCGACAATATCGCAAACAATGGCTTCCCGCAAAGACAGATGATCACCAGTCTCTGGATGAATGATCTTGCAAGTATCGGGCTCAATCAGCCCTTGCTCCGCTAACTTGGGAACAGATAAGCTTTGTGCAATCGGAATAAGTAATTGGTTGGTACCATCAGGATCTAATACTCCCCTTTCAATGGCTTCATTAATATTTAGGACATCCCCTCTTTGAGGATCAATAATAGATCCTTTATCTCCATCTACTTTCTTGTTTAGAACTGCTTCAGATAAAGTGAGCTTTTCTCCTGTTGGTGAAACAAAATTATCCCTTTTACCTAAAATTTCTGCAGTGGCATCATCGATTATTCCCTTTTCAACTGCTTCTTTAGGACTGACAACCTTCTTTCTCATTTTCTGCAAAACAACTGGCTTACCAGTCTTTTCAGGACTCAAATCAAATGACTTTGCACTTCCAATAGTTACTTTGAACTTAGGTTCAGTCGTAATTCTAGAACGCGTCAATTCTGCTTCAGATAGCAATTTTGGTGATTCGACATATGTAGTTGTAACGCTACCAACCTTTTTGTTTGAATCGAGGGATTCAAGAAGTTGGCTAGCATATTCGGGAGTAACAATACCCTTCTCAACAGCTTGTTGGAGGTTTATTTCTTTACCTGTTTTAGGGTCTTTGACTACAATTGTCTTGGCAGTACTTTCTGTCGATGTTTTAATAACAGTTTGTGGCTGAACTGTTTCAGTGATAACAGCCTGTTGTTGAGCAATTTTCTCCATTGTTTCATTATCAATAAGTCCTTGAGAAACAGCTTCATCGAGAGGAACTTGTTCTTTAGTTACTGGGTGAGTTACGAACATCTTTCTTACAATTTTAATTGTTGTATTCCGTTCGGAATTGATGAATTCTTCAAGTTGTTCAGGTTTAATTGAACCTGATTCAAGAGCTTGTTTGGCTGTCATTTGCTTTCCAGTAGCTGGGTCTGTAATAATAACTTGGGAATCAAAGTGTTCGGTAGTAGAAGTGGTGACAGTTTGAGGAGATTCTCGTTGAGCCTGTTCGTATTTTTTAAGAGTTTCATCATCTACTAGACCTCTTTCATAAGCTACCTCCATTGGTACCTTTTCTCCTGTTTTAGGATCAACTATCATTGTGCTTCGAATAACCTGAATCGCTTTAGCACCAGCTACAAGAGGAGCTCCCACAACAGCGAGAACTCCGAATTTAGCCGCATCTACAATACTTATTTTCCTACCTGATTTATCGATGTAATCGCCAGACTTTTCATCGATGATACCTCTCTTCATAGCTTCTTTGATAGTGATTTCTTTGCCAGTTGAGGGATCTTTGACCTTTACAGCACTAGGATCTACATTTCCTTCTTTAACAGCAGTGATAATATTTTGCGACTTCCCTGTTTTGGTGATTATGACTAAAGCTGTAGAAGGATCATAAATTACACCTGGAGCTAATTGGGATGGCTCTGGAGAAGAAAATTCAACATCAGAGCTCTTGATTTCGGTAAAGACAGGAGGACTATTATCTAGTACGCTCGACACTTCAATGACATCGGGTTGCCCGGTAACTTTAGTAATCTGAATGAGTCTCTGATTTGGAGAATCGTCATTCATTCTAGCACCTAATATAACTAAATTCTTTTCAATCGCTTGTTTCATTGGAATGTATTGACCTTTGTGTTTGTATTGACCTGTACCGTTCAGTATACCCTTTTCTATGCTTCTAATCAAAGTGATCTCTCTTCCATTCTTCGGATCTATTACAACGGCAGATTTTGGATTAATGATTTTCAATTTCACGCATTCCTCAAAACTGACCAAACGATCTGTTCCTGGAATAATAAAGAGTCCGGTTACGGGATCAAATAATTTCTGCTCTATGGCTTCAACTAAATACCAACCATCGGGAGGAAGTTCAAACACCTGTTTTTCCATCGATTTACGTTCCGAGGTAATAAAATTAGACGTGGCAGTTTTACTGGACACGGTAGTTGTGTGAACAGTGCTATGAGAATCTGTATAATCCATACGTTCGTCTGTGCCTGATTTAGAATATATCTTTTCAATACTCTTCTGAAGAGTAACAGGATCAGGTCTAAACACAGATCCCGTATCCACTTTTGATACTGGACTTTTCGTACTGGGACCGGGTGATGGGTCCTTTACAAATGTTTTCTTGGTAATTTTTAACTCTACATATTGTCCCGGCAAACTGTTCTTTCTTATTGATTTGTAAGACGGACTCGAGGGAGAACTTTCCACCCCTTCCTGTATATCTATACCTAACAATCCTTCATCTAAAGCCTGCTGAATTGGGATGATGGTTCCCGAAGTGGGGTCTGTGAATGTTTGAGTGTGTTCATCAATGAGCCCTCTCCTAACAGCCTCGGTGAAAGTAATAATAGTATCTGTCCTAGCACCTAAATTGGTGTTCGTAATAGTAACGTATCGTTTAACAGTCTTTGTGACCGTCTGAGTTGTGAGAGTTATATTGAGAAGAGAGTTGAGCAAAACTGCACCTTCCGGAGTGATCAAATTGACTTCCACAGCTTTATCGAGAGGTAAAGGCCTTTGAGTTTGAGGATCTAATAAATACCCTGTATGTGGGTTCAAAACCCCCTTGAAAACGGCATCCATAACACTTAACTCGTTAGAATTTTGGAAAATACCTACTTTACGATTTAACATTTCATATACCTCTGGACGGATCGCACCTAACTTAATACCCTCATCCATGGAAATGAGTTTTGTTGGCTTAAAACTGATAATAATACTACCCCCGTTCTGGCTCGAGATAAGACCTTTGTTTAAAGCTCTGTTAAATGACAAGAATTCGTTATTCGCCGGATCACGGAAACCATCTATATCGAATAAGGATTTTTGGGAAACCGAGGTGATTAGACCTCTGTCAACAGCTTCAGGAATGGTGCAGATCTCACTTGTGACTTGATCACGATACCTCGTAATATCTGGGAGGATAATTCTTGAAGCCAGAGCTTCAGAAAGCGATAATAATTCTCCAGTTTTAGTATTTGTAACAGATTTAACATTATCACTATCTAATACTCCGCACGAAATCGCTTCGAGAATATTCAGTTTAGATCTTTTAAGCGGGGATGCAATAAAACCATTGTTATCCATTAAGGAATTATCTACTACGTCTTTTAATGTCATGGGTTTACATACTAACCTTCTAGTTTGAGCTTCGTTAAACTTAATCTTTTCTTTTGAAACGCTATTCACGTACCTACCAAATTTAGGATTGATAATGCCCTTTTGAATGGCTTCGGTTAAAGTAATCTTACGATCAGAGGAAGGATCGACAACTTCACGAACTTCGGGATCGATGAGCTTATTTGTAATGGCGACATCTAATTGGAATTTGTCTCCAGAATTACGATCTACGATCCAACCGGAATCGTCTTCGACTAAACCTTGTAAAATTGCATCAGATAAGGATACAGCGCTGGATTTAATTTTGATAATCTCGTTGTAAATCAAATAGCCTCTTTCGTAAGCTTCCGATACAGATATATAGGTGCCGTCTGGAAGACGGAATAATCCTTTTTGCAAATCAACTTGTCCGACATTCATGGCTTCGGCAATGCTCATTCCCTGTCCGGGGACTTGCCTCATTTCTGAAATTACCTTGATTCTCTTTTCCGCCGGATCGGAGAATCCTTGTTCGGCATCGTACAACTCTCTCTGGATGGCTTCGAGAAGAGTAACTTCCTTTCCATCTTCGGTTGTTCCACAAGGGCCGACCAGTCGAGAGGCCAAGTTGGCATCGATGAGCCCGTCTTGGGCGGCCTGCTCTATGGGCACGCTCTGTCTGGTGTCGATACTTGTGATAATTCTTCCCGTCCTCACATCCAGTATCCTCATGCTGATGGCCTGACCGACCGTGAGGACCTCCCTGGTCTCGGGGTGTACGATACCTCGGGACTCGATGATATTAGATCCTTCGTACATTTTGTGGACCCGTTTGAGGTTCCTGAGGTCGGCGATGCCATTAGCATCCTTGCCATTGATGATGGTTGTGGTTTTGAACGAGGTTGTTTTTCCATTAGTCGTTGTGGAATCGTAGGGGGATTTAGAGTTGACAGTGACCGTTGTGCGCAAAGGCGATGAGAGTCCATCTGACTCCGAATGTTCTGTTGTTCTAATATATCTGAAAGGGAAGATGTATAAAACAGATGACAATCAATTAATGAGAATGTTAATGCACGTAGGGCTATTTAAATACTACCGACGAATTGGGGGCAAGCAGTTCAAAAGATACACTGTAAGATGACCGTAATAAATTTTATAAAAACAGTTATTTAGAATAAAAAAAGTAAACTTTATTTTCTTCATTCATAAACGCCTCAATATATGCCATAAACGCCATTCATAAATAGCATCAAGTATAGCAACAGTTATGTAACATTTACATTAAGTAATTGTAAACAAAAGAAGTTAAGAAGAATTGAAAAAATTGGAAGAATTGAGATTATGGCTCTTCAAAATTTTTTAAATTTTAAGTGAGCAGCTTTAATCTATTTGTCGAAAGACAATTGTTAGCGCGTTTAAGCTTTCAAACACTATTGTTTACTTTGATTTGTAAAATATCTCCTGCGTGTCAGTTTAAAGGGACCAGTAGAGAGTAACTTGATCTATTCAAAGAATATATATGAACTACCATCATATTATGGCTAATTAAGGATTCACTGAAGACCGAAATCAATAGGAGCAATCGCAACAGAACAAAGAATACTTACTGCGAAGAGGTAGTGTAGTGTGTGGACACGGTATGCTCGGTGGAGGCTATGTCGTGCATATTGAACTCCTGGCGGAAGGAGCGAGCCGAGCGTGGGGCCATTGCCTCCACGAGGCGCTGTGAACAATTAATACCAACACATTAACAAAATGCACAGATTCTTAAAATTCATCCATTTTCGGAAGAAACTCACATATAAGAGGGTACCCAAAAGAAACCGGACTAATTTTAAAAATATATGTTTAATTAATTTTTTTTTTAAAACTTCAATAGCCTTCAAAGTACTCTCCATTGGAGCTAATAATTTTATCCAATATTTTATTCCGTTGTTGGAAACATTTTAAAAATTCGTTTTCCGTGATGCTTGACAGCGCCTCGGTTGTTTTTTTCTTAACCTCAGCAACGTCGGTAAAACGTTATACTTTCATTCAAAAGAATTTTAAAAAAATACTTTTCATACTTTTTTTGGCAAAAATTGGCCCACAAAGAGGGCTGTGTGAGAGCAAATTTGACAGTCATCCTTGTCGTCCCAAAATCTTAACTTAAAATTATCTTCATAGAACTTTAAGTCACTCAAGATAGCTTTAAAACTTTTTTGGTGGTCTGTCGTCGGTTTACCAGGATGATTTGGAAAATTTTAACGACATTTTCGTCGGTTCAAGACGTCGAAGGACGCCCAGAGCGGGGTTAGTCATCAATTGACATTTTCCCTCTTTTGAAGCGGGAAAACCACTTAAACACTTGAGTTTTCCTCTTAGCATCATATTTGTAGGCTGTTAGCATTTCAAAGCTTTGCTTCGGTTTTCCCGAGCAGGAGCAAAACTTCTCAGCCGTGCGCTCAATCATCCATGGTAAAAACGACGAACACACAAAGCAACTAACAAAAAAATTCATACCAGTCAAACGGAACCTTCTCCAGCAACGACACTTGGGATCTTGACTGATAAAATGTAACTCTACATGATCTTATCAGCAGAACCCCGTACTACAAAAACTCCGCCCACCACAATAATAGTCCGGTTTCTTTTGGGTACCCCCTCGTACATATACAACGATAGTCCTGTTCACTAGGAGGATCACCAAATTACAATGGACTGGCAATGATGCTATAATTTTTAAAAACAGATATAATATATGGATATACATTAAGCAATCACAGAAATCGCATCACGTAATATTTTAGGTGTTTTAGAAATTCCATCAAATATACATTTTTATTTATTTGTAATCTTAACCATTAAGATTAGGCCAGACATTCTTTTAATAATATAAGGGATGGAAATGGTCCGGATTCAAACTGCCTATTTGAACTGTGGCTGCTAAGGTGCAGTTCGTTTGGCTTTATTCAAAAAAGTAATAAGTTGCAGTTTGGCAGTGTTGACCTACAATCCAGATATGTATTATATGTTTATCTGTTTATGTAAATAAATAAATAATATTGTAGCTCTTACCCGACACTCGTAGGAAAAGTCATATTCGTAACTATCACACATTTTCAAATGTTACTAACACTAATTAACATTAATAAAAGCACTTGTTTATTTTAACACACTAGCCCATTATAAAACGCTTTAATCGAACATAATATTGAAAATTACATACTTTATAGGTACATTAGGTTAGGTATGTCTAAATCTTCGGAATCAATACATATTATAATAAATTAATTTAACGATATTTTAAATATGTCAAAAACAATGTATTTATTTAACGATATTTTGGATATGTCTAAATCATCGGATTTTCGGAATAAATAAATTTATTTAACGATATTTTAAGTATGTCAAAATCAATACATTTATTTGATGATATTTTAAGTAGGTTTGTCTAAATTTTCGGATTTTCGGAATCGATAAATGTATTTAACGATATTTTAGGTAGGTAGGTATGTCTAAATCTTCGGATTTTTGGAATCGATAAATGTAATTAACGATATTTTAGGTATGTCTAAATCTTCGGATTTTCGGAATCGATAAATGTATTTAACGATATTTTAGGTAGGTAGGTATGTCTAAATCTTCGGATTTTTGGAATCGATAAATGTAATTAACGATATTTTAGGTATGTCTAAATCTTCGGATTTTCGGAATCGATAAATGTATTTAATGATTACTATTTTTATTATTTTTATGGAACCCTTATATAGCGCCAGTTTCGTAATATAATACCTTAAGGTCGCTTTACATAGTGATTCTATGGATAAATAAATTTAAGTGAAGCTTTTAAACTTTTTATTTGATTAAAACAATTTATTTTGCTATCACATACATGCTACGGATTTATTCAGACGATATTTTATTTTATTTTTCTCATAAAAACAAAACATATTACTAAAAAACATATGCCTAAATCTTCGGATTTACGGGATCAATAAATTCAATGATAAATTTGTTTAACGGTATTTTGGGTATGTCCAAATCTTCGGATTTTTGTAATCAATAAATTTAATAATAAATTGATTCAACGATATTTTAAGTATGTCAAAATCAATATATTTATATAATGGAGTGGTGGTAGTAGTTACAAAAAAAATATCAAGATACGCTGCGGTCGGTGTACCGATGGAGTGCCATATGCACCACTGAATGCGGTAATGGAATGATGGTAAAAAAAATACCACAAAACAAAAAACAATGAAAATAAATCATGATGATTTATCGACGTACATAATTTTCGCGTGGGCACATGACTATTGTTTTCAAAATTCAAACATATTAGTCCCACATTCATAACGAATATTGACGTTCCTTCAAGGTCGGCGTATTGAATTTCCCGCCGGATACACTCGCGTTCGAATAATATTCAAATAAATAATGAACCTTGCGAAGAATAGTGATGGTCGGATTTTTTCAATGTCGACTTTTAGTCAAAGGTCGACACAATTAACGTGGGAATTTTTTCTCTTCAACTTTGCCCACCCACAGAATTGCTTTTAGTTATAAATGTCGACATTTTAGATAAAAAAAAGTTAAACCATCAGTTATAAGAGTTGACAATGAGGAACTTCAGCCCTACGGGAAATTGGATACAAAAAATGTTTTCTTGGGCGCGGTAAAAATTAGAGCATTAAATTGTACGGCAAAATTTCTTGAAAACGCACAAATTTTATTTTTTTATAAAAACGCAGGACAGGTAAACGTCGTTTTGCGCCGATTTACAGCTACGCCGGTTGCTGCCGGCGAGGGGTTTCCCGGTTCGGCCGACACCAGACGACAGTAGGCGCCGCGATTCTAATAGCAGACACACTTTTACACGTTGTTTTATTCTATTACCGTGTATGCGAGCAGCCTATTGTGTGCGTGAAACTGTTTCCGAGTTAGTTTTCGTTTTGTTTTTAAGAAAAATAAAAAGGTATGATTATATTTTTTATTTTATTATTATTAAGATTAAAAGAATATTCAAATATTTGTAGTTTATGCTATGATTCTGCAAGAAAGGAAGCAACAATCAAAGCAAATGAAATTGGAAGCTTTTTTAAAAAAAGTGTGAGATTTTAATTTGGTACTGACGAGCTGGAGAGTTAGTATTTATTATTAAAAAATAACATTATTCATATCAAGAGATTATTATTTATTTTGTAAACGAATTTTCACTGTATTTATTAAATACATTTATGATTTATTTTGAATATATATAGGATATGTATTTAATAAACGTGTTAGATTGTTCTTAGAATTTTGACACGGAACCTAACCTTATATCTTCCATTATATTTGTGTTCATATTACGCCGATTTTTTTAACGCCGGTGTCTCTCGGAACAAAACCCCGGCGTAAAACGTTTACCTATACTTTGAACGACGTCACTGGTTCATATGAACCAACCAATGATATAAGAGCTGTGAAGGATATCCGATTTGCTTACCGTAAACGAACCAATCGGGAGAACGTCACACGCGGAGTTATTTCAGAAATAAAAAACTTTAAAAAACCATAGCGCTGATAATACAATATGTAAAAAAAAATGGCTTAGTTTAATAGTCTATTAACTCATTTGAAAAAAACACTGGACTACCACATTAAGATGAAAAGGTAAAGCTTTTGCAATAGAGAAATGAAAATACGTGTATTATTTAACTTTATGTTTTTGCCATCTTAAGTAAGCTTACATACAAAAATATTCCGAATAATAATGTCCCGATACGAAAATAGAACGCCGTAAACGTCATAAGAACAAATTGTTATTATGCTGCTTTTATTGCATTTTCCTCTCAATGGAGTCTGCTATCTACGCAAAGTCTTGTCTCGTCGCCTGCCAAGTCCCAGTTTTAAGATCTAGAATCGTCGTGTATTGACAAATATTTCAACAAAGATGTAGAACGAAAGAAGGACACAATACCTAGCGAGATGCTTGGATTTGTACTTCGAAAAAGATATTTCAATCATATTACTAAAATTCGCACTTCGTAAATACACTAGTCCGCAGCATACTAGAATACTGTTCCATCTTTGGGACCATTCTGAATCAAACCACATCCTCGGATTAGAAAAGGTTCAAAAGCGATTTTTGCGATACTTATATCTTAAAGAAAATAATAATTATCCATCATTATTTCTCGCAGGGACGCTAGATTAAAACACCCTCGAATCTTGTTGTCAGTTTAATGTAATCACTTAAAACAGTCAATAACGGGTCACTTTGTCTAAGAAGACTGATTTCTGACCTATCAAGTTTCACGTTAACACTTAAAACAGACAATAACGGGTCATAAGCGTTGTATAGGAAGACTCACTAGTGGCCTATCAAG
Source organism: Micrasema longulum (assembly GCF_059751315.1). Taxonomy (NCBI): domain Eukaryota; kingdom Metazoa; phylum Arthropoda; class Insecta; order Trichoptera; family Brachycentridae; genus Micrasema; species Micrasema longulum. Next base: position 139,771 of record NW_028277887.1, read on the forward strand.
TTTAAAGTGATCATTTAAAACAGTCAATAACAAGTCTTTAAACAACGCTTAAGTGCAAAGAAATTACAAACAGTCAATAACAGGTCATAAGCGTTGTCTAGGAAGACTCACTTGTGACCTATCAAGTTTAAAATGATCATTTAAAAAAGTCAATAACATGTCACAAGCGCTGTGTAAAGACTAAATAACGCTTGTGATCTATCAAGTGCAAAGTAATTACAAACAGTCAATAACAGGTCATAAGCGTTGTCTAGGAAGACTCACTTGTGACCTATCAAGTTTAAAGTGATCATTTAAAACAGTCAATAACAGGTCACAAGCGTTGTGTAAAAACTAAACAACGGTTGTGATCTATCAAGTGCAAAGTAATTACAAACAGTCAATAACAGGTCACAAGCGTTGTCTAGGCAGTCTAAACAACGCTTGTGACCTATCAAGTGCAATACGATCACTTAGTCAATAACAGGTCGTAAGTGTTGTCTGGAAGTCTAGACATTCTGCCCATGTATAATTTGTTACCGCGTTTTTTGTATGAAAAGAGAACGGGAGTTCAAAAGGACGGACCTAAATTAGAAAATAGAACGGCGCGCAAATGTCATGCCGGAAATACAGAGCGCGTTTGTTTCCAAACACATTCGCGTTTATTTATCGTTCGGAGAATCGATACCTACCACAAAGTAACATTATCTTTTTTTATGTCTAACTAAACTTAAACTTGCTCAATTTTACGCTCGAAATTCGACATTTAAATCCCGAACTTCCGGCCAACGGAGACGTTCCGCGCTCAAAAACATCAAAAGAAATTCGAGATTTAAATTGTTCACATGAAAAAGACCTCGTCAATTTTGAAATTCGTTAAATATTACGTGATTTAATATAATTTATGGCGGCCTCCGTGGTGTAGTGGTCAAGACGCTTGACTCATGCACGGAAGGTTCCGGGTTCGATTCCCGGTGAGAACACGGAAAATAAAAATGTGATTTTTCTCAAGCCTGGGTATTCTGTGATGTAATTCACCACTGTAATTGGGCCTCCTGGCCTGTTGTGGTGCAAAAATAAGTAAATAAATAAATAAATAAATAATCCATTTAATGAAAATATAGATACTTTCATTGCCCATTTTACTTGTATTTTCACGAATTTCCCTTTAATATTTGTCAGCATATACAAATATTTTTTTTATTTACGTACAATGCACCCCGTTTTTCAAAAAATATATATTTTAGGTACTGATAAATAAACTTCATATCATATTTTATTTTTATGAAATATTTAAAAATATTATTTTGTTTTTTCATTCTATTTTTTATATTTTCTTGTATATTTATTGATTATTTTAAATAGCACTTAAGATTTGTACAGAATATGTAAATAAATTAGAATTAGGTTATTTAATATTACGCGAGAACGTGACCACGGTGTGCCTCTTTATATACACAGTGTTTCAAGGCCAGACCGCGAAATTTCAGATGAATATTCCTACTGGTAAACTTTGAAAAAAATCGTAATAAATATTTTCAAAAGACAGTTTTATTTATGTTTTTTTTTTATAATCTGAAAATGGGGTAAATCATTAATTTCTCAGACTAGCATCACTTCCACAAACCCATATCCCTCCACAGCAAGAAATTAAATATTTACTCGATTTTCAAATTATTATAAATAAATTTTAAAAATTTGGAAAATATTTATTAGGATATTTTTTTTTTTTACCATGAGTAATGTTCCTCTGAAGTTCCGCGGTCTGGCTCTTAAACACCGTGTATATAAAAACAAGAACGGATCTATCTTTGACCCACGCCTGGTATAATGAGTTGAAATTTTAATAATTTTAATAAGTAAATATTTATATTATATTAAACCATAGAATTAAGAATAGTCCAGAAGGAGCGTAGAATCATATTTGAATACATCGGACTGTGTCCAATAATTTTTCGAATATGTCCAAATGTTTATTATTAATAAGAAATTGATTTTACCCCATAGGAAGTTTTGGCAGATTACAACAGCGGCGACAGGTTTAAGTAATCTCTTTACTTGTGTAATATTCACCACTCGACCAAGGTTTGAACGTCCATAATTTTATCATTCTTCCATGTTTATAAAGTTTATAAAAACACTGATAAGACCAACTTGTATGTTACAAAACGCTTTATTTATATATAAATATATTACGGTATTTTAAGATAAACAGAGATTTATGTCAACAGGTTGGATCTAGAGATAAACAAAATTATCAATAGGATTCATTTTATCAATATTATGCCACACTGTAATCCGTATTAACTAGTAAACCGGGTTAGTGTATATTCGATGTGACACCTACAAAGCAGTTGTATAAACTTTAACACAATGCTGAGTAAATTACGCGTGCAAACTCTAAAATGTAATGCGTAATGTCTGTATCAAAACTACAAAATATACTGGGTAATTTCTGTATACGTACTCCAAAACTTAGCATGCAATTTACGTAAACTACAAAATAAACCGTGTATTTTATGTACACTAACTACAAAATATACACTAACTCCAAAATTTACCGACCGAGTAAATTCTACACATAAGCTCCAAAATGTACCGGCAAATTTCTGTAGAAGATCCTTTATATATCGAGTAAATTCAAAAATATTCTGACTAATTTATGTGTATTTATATTATGAACTCCAAGACTAAACCGAAAAAACTATGCCGAGTAAATTTTTAAAATTAAAAGACCAAAATAAAGAGTGTATGTAATTATTATGTATGCTTGAGAGTGCATCGGTGATATGGAGTCCGCACGAAGCGAGACACTCCCTCATGTTGGAGAGGGTATCTCTACATGAGGAAGTATGGTAGTTATCCGTGGCTCTATCCCACTGGGTTCCTCTTGGGTGTGCTTGGGACCAACAGTTTGCAACTTAAAAGGGATGGGTCTACACTGACCCATTTTTTCAGACTGTTAAGGGGTTTTATCGATAACTTGGCCATTTTAGAGAGTATCAATTATTATGTTCCTGATGGCTATCTCCGACAGCGTCAGCACAGACGGTTTTACCTCCCGGTTTCCAGAACCAACCTGCCTCTGGTCATGCCGATTGGAAGAGCAGTCAAGCAGCTGAACATTATCACTTTGGAGGTCGACATCTTTCACATTAGTGAAACTATGTTTAGCCAAATGCTCTTGCTATTAGAGAGTATTATACCTTATTAATGTCGAACCATTGCTCAGGGGTTCTTGGTTTGATACAAAGTTCCAATTTAACGTTTTAAATCCTTTGTTATTTGTTATGTTACTTTGTGAATAATCATTTGGATTTGAATTTGAATTATTAGCGGCATAATCCCCCACACCTTCACAGCGGGAAACTACGAATTTGAGGTGATCAAGTCCTTTACGTACCGAGGTTCCACAGTCACCAGTAACAACAGTCGGTACACAGGAAGAAATCAGGAGGAGAATAATGGCTGCCAACCGTTGCTACTGCGCGCTTCAAAAACAATTACGGTCCAAACTAGTACGAAAAAATAATACCGTACCAAACTCAGATTTAACTAATCCTGACATACGCCTCCGAAACCTGGGTTATGACAAAGAATATTGAGGAAACCATTGCAGCTTTCGAAAGAAGAACCCTCAGAGTTGTCTATGGCCCGTGAGAGAAAACCACCATTGGCGTCGTCGCTACAATAGAGGGCGATACGATATCTACCGAGCGCCCGATGTAATCAACTCCATCAAGGTGGGACGCTCGAGGTGGGCTGGCCATATAATTAGAATGGACGAAGAAAGCCCCATAAAACGCCTAACTCTCTCTCTGTGCCACAAGGACGACGAAGACCAGGAAGGCCCAAAATGCGATGGATGGACTGCATCAGTTCAAATATGACAATGTTGGAAGTGGGGAACTGGAGAGGAAGGGCAGCAGACCGGCAAGAGTGGAGGATCAGATCAGCCAAGGCCCACCCAGGGCAGTAGAGCTTATGAGGATGATGTAATTATTGTAAGCCAATTCTAAACTATACCTACATTATTTACGTATGGAATCATCAAAATTCATGATATGGAACTGAACCGCTATAATATTATTTTGTAACCACTGTGGCGCCTCCGTCATAGACAATCCTCAAGGACCTACCGAGGAGCGAAACCACACAAGCGAACGCAGCTCGTTAAGTTACCAGCCTGCGGTTCGATACCCAGCCGGAAGTAGAGGGAGACAAGAACAAAGACTATAAAAAGCGCGAAGTTCAAGGTCCGTTCTTCTCTCCTTCTCCGAAATTCGACTGCAGTGCTGCCTCACATAAAATTAGTCTTCTATAAAACACGTGTTAGATGTAAATTTGAATTAAGTTAGATTTTATTGAATGTATAATAAAATATCTTTGCATTACACGCCAGTTTCTTGTAAAATAAATAGTGTTATCCATGTAAGTAAGCCGTTCTTATTTCTTGTGTGATAAAATATATATATGAATCCTTTTCCCCGCCACCTTCTGAAAAGAACGTAGTAGGGTGTTGAACGAGAGGTCATAAGGTACCGACGGGACCGATTGCAGGCTCCAACAGGGACGCGAGGCCCCGAACGGATGGATGCAGGTAAAAAGGAAGATAGCCTAATCCTACCTCACGCACACGCCTGTGAGTACAAAAGTTACACACGGCGTGTACAGAGAGACCCAACAGGTAAGCAAAACGCCACACCCACACCACGAATAATTTCCATATATTTATAAAAACAAAACTCCAAAATTTACGAAATCATCAAATACGCACAAAACTGTAACATATTTCTGCATGCGAATCCCAAAATTTACCCAGGCATCAAACAACTAAATTTCTGTATTACGAAACCAAAAAAAAAAATTGCAGTCATTGAATTTAGGAAGGTTCGTATTAAATTTACACATAATGTGTATAATATTCGTTTTGAAGAAGGTAATTTTATAAGAAAATGGGACTTAGTAATGCATCAACAGTTAGGATGTGAGCGGTTTACCAATTAAACACTGTTATATTTTTTGGCAACGAGAAACACCTGCTCATTATGCAACAGGCTTGTTCATCATAGTCTATAATGAACATTCCGTTTGATTATAATTTTGAACACTCTTTAATTGAGTTAGAAGTTGGAACCTAGGTTCTAGTTCCAATATTGTTTATGTTTTGAAATTCAAAACAGTCGTTGGATTTAATTGACAAACCTTGATTCATTAAAGTAAGATACTGAAATTCTGTTCAAATGAGAAAAAAAGTGCTACTGAAATTTGAATATGAAAAATGTTTTCTTACCCGCGGTAAAAAGCAGAGCATTTAATTGTAACGTGAATTTTCTAGAACATGTATGAAAAAATTAATAAAAATTGATATTTTAAATTAATTAATTATTCCGTTTCCGAACCTAATGGTGCATAGCGCACTGCATTGGTACGCCAATCGCAGCGTATCTTGATCATTTTTGTTACATGAAGGTAAGATGATCAGTTTTACGATATGGTATGGTACCAGTCCAGGGACTAGGTGAAAACACCCTTTAAAATAAATATTTCATATAAATCATACCCGAGACCTCTTGCATGGTAGTGAAACGCGCTGACCATTACACCACGAGGCCGACAGTAATAAAAATAGTATTTATAAAATAAAAAAACGAGAAAGAAAGATTTTTCTAATTTTTGTAGCTAATTGATTTAGTATTTAGTTCAGATTTTATATTTGTTAAATTAATAGCAAATATATATTAAATCATGATCAATTAACCTTGCTGTCCAATACCTATGACACAGATGTCCAAGCACTATAAACATGTGTCCAATTAATTGCTGTGATTTATGTGTTTTTCCATTAAAATAAATATATAAAAAAATAGGTATTCGTCTTTCACTAATTTCAAATTAGTTTTATAAAAGGCCATTGGATTCATGTCCAGAATGTGTAGATTAGTCAATTCATCACACGACTTGGAATTCTTTGGGATAGATCTTACGGCTTTTCGTAGATCTCTTCGCGACTAAACAGCGTGGGATGAAGTTGGATTGGCATGGTTTAGCTCGAAGTCTTATGTCATTTGTTTTTATGAATATTATTGTATTGCCCTTATTTGTATTTGCTAAATAGTTTTATGTTCTTTTTGTTCAGTTTCTTGTATTTATGTTTCTTCATGTAACTGTTGTAATTGGCTTAGGCCGTATATACAATATATAAATAAATAAATTCTACAGAAAAAAACCTTAGATGTTATTTTACTTTATCCGTACTGTTAAGATTAACAAATTACAACAAAGATGGAGAAGATTTTATAACAATAATAATTATGGATAACTTATATAGCGCCATTTTCGTAATACAATACCTCAAGGGCGCTTTACAAAGTGACTATGTAAAGATTTAAATTTAATTTTAACTTTTTAATTTAAGAAAAATAATGTACTTTGTCACCACATGCTAAGATTTTATTCAAATGATTTAGAGAACAAGTGGGTTTTAAGTTTCTTCCGAAACATCACTTCACTCTCTCAGTTTCGGACTTCGGATGCTGGGAGAGCATTCCATGCCGTAGGGCCTGCGACCGCAAATGCGCGTTCGCCGAATTTAGTGCGCTGTTTGCGTAGAGGTATAGTAACGTTTCCTTTCGACGTTGATGTAGCTGACCTAAGCATAAGACGTCTGTCAGCTAGTTCATCTGGAATGCAGAGTTCCTTTAGATATTCCGGAGCAGAGTTGTACAGTGACTTATACATAAGCCAACAGAGTTTGTATTCCACCCTCTGTGGTAAACGTAGCCAGTGTAATTCCCCGAAGTAGTGGAGTGATATGACTGAACTTAAAAATTAAAAAAATAAGTCTCGCTGCGGCATTCAATACAGACTGTAAGCGAGTCATTTTATTCATTGGTAGACCTGCATAGATACCATTACAATAATCTACTCTAGACACTACAAACGCATTTATTAATTTTAGATAAGGAAATATGAAAATCTGGGCATACAGGGCGTTTGACCCGTCATTGGCTAGATTATACGCTTTAAAATAATAATTTTAAAAATATTCATATTGTTAACAAGTTTCAGTTCGTTTGAAACAATTCATGTTTTCAAATGGGCATTCAAACTGGCCTGATTTAAAACGATTATAAATTGCGAACCAATTTAAATTTAAAAATATTACTTTATTGAAATTTCTTCGGCGGATGGTTGGTAAGATACAAATCAAGTGGTCCAATTATTTTTCGAATGTTGTCAGATTACAGCGAAAAGATTAAATGCAAATCTGGTATTGCCAGTTTTGGGCAATTAATTGCAGGCATTTTGTAAGGAAGTCGATTTATCTCCGATAGTAATGCGAGGTAAACAACATGTTTCGATTCGCTCACTAATATCCTCTGGGCGTAGATTCGCATAAATAATAGAAAATGTTACAGGATGTTATTTATAGCGGATTAATAATTAGCGGATAGCGAAAAAGTTATTTCATAAATCATTACGGTCCTTTTTTGATAAACATCAGTAGTCTAATAATTACAAGCTGTTTTTTGTTTGTTTTTATTTTTATACGTTTTTATTTGCCTATTTATTTTTAGTGTTTACACGGTAGATACAGTTCTATGATTGTAGAAAAATTAAATATAAATAATGCAATCAAACGGTTTATCGATTTGCAAATAAATTCGCTTACACGATTAATTTTTATCGAATGAGGAAGTTCAGAGGTTTTTAATTTATTTGTTAAAAGACTATCAAACTCATCATCATCAGCATTCCATGTCCGCTCCCTAGTTAAGGCATATAGTATCCACAAAAACCAGGCGAGAGAGGTGTGCTTGTCAATTTAATTGATAGATGCATCGAGAAAATAGGAAACTGGATGGCTGAAAACAGACTAACATTAAACCCGTCAAAAACTGAACAACTGTGGGTGGCTTCAGCCAGACGACAGAATTTGATCCAGGATACGGCCCTACCCAATGTAGGGAGTACCGCTTTACCCACCGTTAAACTACTGGGAGTTTTACTAAATTCTGACCTTTCTCTTGACGCTCAAATTAGTAGAACGATAAGTTCATGCTTCTACCAGCTGAGACAAATTAAATGCATACGCAAAAATTTGCCGGTTGATGCCGCCTGTAAATTAATAAATGCGTTTGTAGTGTCTAGAGCCGATTATTGTAATGGTATCTATGCAGGTCTACCAATGAACAAAATGACTCGCCTACAATCTGTATTGAATGCCGCAGCGAGACTTATTTTCGGAATCTCTAAGTTCAGTCATATCACTCCACTACTTTGGGAACTACACTGGCTACGTTTTCCACAGAGGGTCGAATACAAACTCTGTTGGCTTATGTATGAGTCACTGCACAACTCTGCTCCGGAATATGTAAGGGAACTTAGCATTCCAGGTGATCTAGCTGACAGGCGTCTCACGCTTAGATCAGCTACGTCAACGGCGAGAGAAAAAGTTATTATGCCTCTACGCAAACAGCGCACTAAATTTAGTGAACGCGCATTTGCGGTCGCAGGCCCTATGGCATGGAATGCTCTCCCAGCAGAGGTGCGAGGCTGTGAAAGTGAAGTGATGTTTCGGAAAAAAACTTAAAACCCACTTGTTCTCTAAATCATTTAAATAAATCCATAGCATGTGACAGCAAAATAAATTGTTGAAATAAAATTACAAATTTAAAAGCTTCAATTATATTCATTTAACAATAGAATTACTATGTAAAGCGCCCTTGAGGTATTTTATTACGAAAATGGCGTTATATAAGTTATCCATAATAAAAATAATAATAAAAAGAGCCTCCATGCATCTCTATCGGCTGTCAACTCCTTTGCGTCCTCCCAAGTCGTGTTCTCGTCCCGAAGTTCTGACATAAACTGCCGACGAACAGTCAGCAGTGGACGTCGAGGACGTCGAGAACCTGATGCCTTGTAAAATAGACAAGCGTGGTTAAGGCTCTCGGGAGGCATCCGCAGCACATGGCCAAGCCAACCGTATCGCCTCCGCTCGATGACATTTGTCACCGGAGCCAGCTGCGTCCGTTCTCTTATTACTTCATTCCGCACAAAGTCAAACCACCGCACACCCGAGATTCTTCTGAGAAACCTAACTTAACTCAGTATTTTGCTGTTTTGGGCCCTAGTGAGGTGCCACGATTCGCATCCGCGGAGGAGAATAGGTGTTATGCAGGCGTTATATACGCGGCATTTGGTTTTCACTGAGTAACTATCCGATCTTTAGACAGCCTTTATACTGTTGAATGTGGTGCCTGCTACTCCCAACCGCAGTTCCAGTTATTTTTGAAAGCTGCCATTTTCCGTAACATATACTCCCAGGTATTTGAAACTCTCGACCTTTTCGGTGACTTAATTTGACAGAGTCAGGGGATTTTGGGCATCAAGGCATGAAGTGTTACACAGTACATGGGTTTTAGCAATACTGATTTTTAAACCCATGCATGCGGAGTACCTATTTGGGCTTTCTACAGTGACCTGAAGACCCCCGACTGAATCGTCAATTATAACCGCATCATCGGCGTACTAACTCAAATTTTGGTTTTCAATTTTTGTAATATGTGCGTTGCGATTTATTAAAGTTTTGTATTTCTGAAATAACTCCGCGTGTGACGTCAGAGCTTCTCTTCCGCTTATTCTCAATCAGTTCTGCCCATTGGTGCATTGACGGCGAGCAAACCGAAAATCTTCCACAACTCTCTTATCATTAGTTGATTTATATGAACTAGTGACGTCGTTCATTTTTATAAAAATATTTTTCATTATTTTTTTCGTACATTTTCAGGAAACTTTGCCGAACAATTCAACGCTACAATTTTTACCGCACGCAAGAAAACACTTATTGTATCCAATTTCCCGTAGGGCTGAAGTTCCTCGTTGTATAATTTTAGGTAAATATTATTATTTCGAAACGTGTGTTAGCGATAGTGAACGTTATTGGTAACATAAAGACGAGTGATAATTAAATCCACAAATTTGAAATAACCAGTTTCCAGTTTCATCGCTTTCGCGACCTTCAATAAGACACATTTATTATTACAATTATTAAACAGAATTCTATTTGAAATAAAAATACTTTGTTTTTAAACACTTATTATTTATTTAGTTGGTTTCGGAGCAACATGTGCTCCTTTATCAATGGATTTAAAGTGTTTAAACTAAACTATTCAAAAAAAAATTGAAGGCATTATTCCTACAATTTAAGAAAAACACAAAAAAATAGTGCTAAGTAAAGTAATTAAGATTAACATATTAAAACAGAGATAAAGAACATTTTGTAGAAGGTATTATAGAAGTCTAGGCATCTACAGGGCTTATGACCTGTCATTGGCTGGTTTAAGTGGCAACTTTACACACTGTGTAACATTCACCATTCTGCCCATATTTAACATCTATATCCCTTCAGCTCTTTGACTTCACAAAAATCAACATTTGAAAAAATTTAAGGGATATAGATGGTCAAATTTTGGCAGAATGGTGAATGTAACAGTGTGTAAAGTGGCCACATAAACCAGCCAATGACATTTCATAAGCCCTGTAGATGCCTAGACTTTAATATTACCTTCCCTAAAATGTTCTTCATCTTTATTGTAATTTGCTAAATGAAATGCTTTTATTTATTTTTAATAACAAAAATATGACTTTTTTATTTTATAACTTTCCTGTTAAAATTTTTATTTTAAAATAAAATAAATACAAAAGAACTTTTAATTTTAATTCGTACTCTTTTATTACTTTTAATAAGTTTTTTTCTCATTTTAATATTATTTCCACTGATATAAATACTAAATAGAAACCTTTTTACTTCGATATTCATTTTTAAACTACGAGTACTTTCATATATTAAAATATTTGAGTTTATCCAAATGTTTGTCGACAAAAGGCTAGATTGCACCCCCTCGGGAGTTATTAAGATTAACAAATTACAACAGGGATGGAGAATACATTGAAGAAGGGAATTTGAAAGTCTAGGCATTTACAAGGCTTATGACCTGTCATTGGCTGGTTTAAGTGGCCACTTTACTCACTGTGTAACGTTCACAATTTCGCCAATTTTTGAACATTCATATTTCTTCAATTCTTCCAGTTGTTGATTTTGGTGAATCATATGTGTTTTTTTCCCTTATAATATTATTGCACTTGAACAAATAAAAAAAGTCAATTGATAACCTTAGCATGTAAAATAATATGGAAACTTCGCTGGTCCATTAGAGATAATTCTAATTTTGTATTAACATTTTACAACAGAGATGAAGAACATTTAAGAGAAGGTAATATATAAGTCTAGGCATCTACAGGGCTTATGACCTCCCAATGGCTGGTTTAAGTGGCCACTTTACACACTGTGTAACATTCACCATTTTGTCTATATTTGAACATCTATATTCCTTTAATTCTTTCATCTGTTGATGTTTGTGAAGTTAAAGAGCTGAAACCTTTGTTTATGCGGGTTAGATTCATCTAATTGAATTATTTCACCTACATACTAGGCAACGCCTGAAGATATTATTTTTTCAATTTCTATACTTATGTTAATATAAACAGCTCCCCAGGGAGTTGAATCCAGTCCTTGTCTACAAAAATTTGGACAAACTCAAAATATTGTCTAATTTTGAAAACTATAAAACTATGTAATTGTACTGTATGTTTCTTGAATAAAAGAAAAAATAAAAAACATTGTTTATAACAGCTTATTTTTTTTTCTACCGACCGGTTTCAAAGCTATGCAAGCTTCTTTATGAAGGAATAATCGATTAATGAATTCTATTCTTCTTTATTTTATATTAAGATATTAACAGTGCATACTTAATATTACATGGAACATATGGAGTTAATAAAATTAAGTCTATTTGTCATGATGTTCTTGTAAATATGGGAAGTGTGAAGTGAGATGGATACGATCTTTAAAACTAGACAGGAGTAGACAAAAGGTCGGTAGAATTTTTTTTTATGAAAAACAAAGTATTTTATATTTATTTTATCACAATGAATAACCACAAAGCCAGTGCTTCAAATATAAATGTGACTATCTTTAAATCATTGGAACAAATTTGACTTAAACACCTAGTCATTATATGAGTACAAAAAGTCAATTTTAAGAGGCAAAGATTTGCCGTTTGAAAAGTAATTATATTTAAGTTACATAAAACTTTTAAATACATTTTTTATAAAAAATACGTAATTATCTAACGTTGATTTATATATATTTTTTACGGTGCGATTTTTAAAGAACAGCGTTTTAAAATGGAAAAATACTATGATTTTTATTCAATTTTTAATTAAGCCTTATAGTGTAAATAAAACGCAAACAAAAACACACACAAAACATACTGTGACAGTTGAAAACCATCTTTTAACACTTATAATCCCGCAATTTTTATTTTTGCTGTCAAAACTGCATTTAAAAAAGGTTTACAGAATAATGTGTACAACATTTAAAAGTTGCGGAAATTTTATATGCACTTTTTTATGAACATCTGATACACAATTTTCACTGCGCCGGAGAATTACGTAGCAAAAATCAATACATTCCGAAGCGAAATATAAATAATAACCACTTTGAAACTTGTGAATTGTTATATTTGTTAATTTTAATTGAGTTTTTTCACTGATCCATGTATGAATTGGTCAAAACGTGTTAAAATCCGAGCCGAATCACAGGTCTAGGTTAATTCTCGGCACAAGTGTCAGATTTTAGGTTATGTTTTCCGTCAAGAGTGTGAAACTCTCTTCTGGCGGCGAGTTTCGGGAAAATTCCGCGCCGGGGGAGTGGCGCCGCGCGGCGCTCAGCTGTTCCGACGCCCGGTCTAATAAAAAATAATATATTGTCCCGAATATAAAGCTAAGCGCAATATTTATATGCGCCCGAAATGGGCGGGAACGACGCGACCGGCGCGGGAGAAAACAAACGACAGACGGGAATTCGAAATTCTAAATTTAATATTAAATCGTTCGAAAGAATCGCCAGTATTTGGAAAATTATAACTGGCGGGTATATTTGAATTTTAGTCGAGAATCACGGTCAGATATTTGAATTGTTAACGAATTAATTACCGTAAATCATACATAGGCATATTATTATTAGACGTACCTGTAAAAATATAATGACCTCAATAAAAATGTAGACATTTTTAACAGCACTTCGAATATTTACAAAAAAAATATTCATAGAGTTAATTATTTGGTATAGTTACTGAATGTGGTTTGAATGACGTATGTCGTTTATGCATATGTACCGTATGCAATGCATGTGTATATATTTATGTGCATGTTTTATATATGCATGTAAATGTGTGTATGTACGTATGTATGTGTGCATGCGCGTGTATGAGTAAATGTGTATGTATGCATGCAAATGTATGTTTTATATATGCATAGAAATGTGTGTATGTACTTATGTATGTGTGCATGCACGTGTATGAGTAAATAAATATGTGTATGTACGTATGTATGTGTGCATGCTCGTGTATGAGTCAATGTGTATGTAAATGTATGCATGCACACGTTTGTTTTATATAATCATATAAATGTATGTATTTAAATCTTAGGGTAAAAACACGCCACTGGTTAGTCGCCCATTCAGAAAAAAATCATTTTTTGATTATTAACTACGAAATTAGCTACAAATTAGATACGACGGGCCGTAAGTACCCAGGTCGAGAATTGCAATCGCAAACTGAAACCGCCCGTTACACTTTATTGTTCAACTAATTTGGAACCCTTTTGTTTTACAATAGAGCTAAAGGGCTTTTCTAGTAAATTATTACTCTGAGATATAAACGATTCTAACAAACATTGCATACAATTATGTAATACGTGCCGTTTGTCCCATAAGGCGAAAAACGTCTCATTTTTAGGTAACTAGAAAAATATCATCATTCCCTTTCTGCATTCAATGGTGCATAGGGCACTGCATTGGTACACTGATCGCAGCGTATCTTGATCATATTTTTTGTGTTACATGAAGGTAAGATGATCAGTCGTACGCTCTAGGTGGCCAGTCCAGGGACTATGAAATATTCTAGTTTTAAAACACCTTTTTAAATAAATATTTCGTGTCAACAAATAGCAATCATTAAGTGTCGCCTGTATTTATTGAATTGTGTATATTTTATGTATGCATGTATGTGTATGCACATAGATATATGTATGTGTATATATTTATATATAAACATACATATATATAAATATGTGTATTCTAGTAAGTTTATATTTCATTTGTCTCTTTTTTCTTTAAAGTAATAATTTGTAAATTATATTTACGTATTAAAATGTGATTGCCTAGCTTGGAACGGGGTACGTACTCTTCAAGCTGGGCAAAGTTTTAAACAAAAAAATGTAAATATGATAAAATGTGTAAATAAATTAGAAAACCAAGTCGGGAATCGAACCTGAGACCTCATGTTGGTAAACAAATGCGCTGACTATTACATTACGAGGTGGACTCAAAGTTTGGAGAATTAAAAATATGCACATTTTAAACCTTTGTAAAAAATTTATTCAAGTCGCACGGAAAAAATAAAAATAGCGTTACCATCGTTTTTTGGCTTATTTGAAAATAATAATAAAAAACGTGAATAGACCAAATTATATACAAATACGAAAAATGATAGATTTTATTGTTATAATTATTTCGTATTTACTGCATTTTGTGGTTACCTACTGTATTGTATAGGACTCGTCGCACATTATTCATTCTATGTGTATCAGTTAAATTTTAAAATAAAATCCTTTTTTTTTTTTCAGAATACGGTTTTGAAATTTAACATACTTAAAAAAAAATACAATTTATATTATTCCGTCATTTGAATTTTAACAAAAAGGTTTCTAATTTTTTGCCAAGCTCTTTATTGTACCATTTTTAATACAATTTACAAGTTTTAAACAATATTTTTTTTATACTTACGCACCCACACACACGCACCCTCTCCCTCATTCATTCCCACACGCACATGTATCCTCTCCCTCAATCATTCACGCATACACACATTCACATACACATGAATACAAACGTCACACAAATACAATTACTAAACCTCTTTTCTTATATATTATGTGCAACTTCACAAACATCAACAGATGAAAGAATTGAAGGAATATAGATGGGCAGAATGGTGAATGTTACACAGTGTGTAAAGTGGCCACTTAAACCAGCCATTGACAGGTCATAAGCCCAGTAGATGCCTAGACTTCTATATTACCTTTTCTTAAATGTTCTTCTTGTTGTAATATGTTAATATTATGTGTCATTATATTTACAGTGCAATTTTTTAATTGGCTTTAGCATTGTTAAGATTGTTCTACTTATTTTGTTTATGTAATAGCTGTAAAATTCCAAATAAAATTAAATAAAATAAAATAAATAACGAATCATCAGCGAAATAAAGCTATTACTAGTTGAGTGAGTATCTTCATTAAATCATTAAATTTATCCAAATAATTCGGTAATCCGTACAATGATAACCTTCTGAACAACGCGACTTATCAATTAAACACATTTTGGTACAAATTTATTTCAAAGTAAATTCAAACATGCGAAAACCTTCAACTATAAAATACATTGAGTCGTAAAATCGTTTCTAAAAATGATTAATAAATATCTTTTTTTTTATCTCATTCGCAATTTATGTAATACAGTAAATATTACTAACTCATATTGGTTCGACCACACTGACAAGTCAATATCACACAAAAAAAATACAAAAAAATGTATGTCAGCACTTTAAATAAAAAAAGTAAAATGAATTAGTTTTTCTTATTGTTGTGATTCTTCTTTCCTAGTCCTAAACTAATAATTGCGCTTAAGGCACCGGTCCATAAAAACGGTAAAATATTACAGCGAAAAAATCGGATACTGACGAATTTCAGCCCTACGGGAAATTGAATACAAAAAATGTTTTCTTGCGCGCGGTAAAAATTGGAGCAGTAAATTGTGGGCAAAGCTTCCTGAAAACGTAGGATTTTTTTATTTTTTTTAAACAAACTACTTTGAACAGCGTCACTTATTCATGTGAATCAACCAATGGGAAGAACTGATCGAGAATAAGCGGAAGAGAACCTCTGACGTCACACGCGGAGTTATTTCAGAAATACAAAACTTTAAAAAATCATAGCGCTGAACACGATGCATAAAAAATATAAAAAAAACATGTATCATTTGTGTAATTACATTAATCAATAAAAAAAAACACGTAACTTCCTCATTATTTAGGTTAGATTAATTTCAACACTTTTTTATATGTTTACAATGTCTGTAAAATCTGAAAAAGATTAAAAACAACCTTTAGATTTGTTAATTAAAACATTGGCAAAAAAGGATGGGTTTTTGAATTTTTAGCACTATTTTCGTGAAAATCACCTCAAGAGGGTTTCAAATGGAATTTCAAAACCTCTTGCGGCAACAGAGCAAATGTGAGGTTAAGATTGAAATTCCGTGTTTAGATTTTTTTTTTGTTTTGTAAATTCTTCAATCGTCAGACTACACTTGTTCCGAAAAAAGTATGAAGAAATTAATATTTTTCGTTTGTCTGTTTTTTTTAGGTAAAAAATATTAAGGCGATAAAATAAAAATAATTTACACTATTCGAATGCTGTAAAAATCGCCATGACTTCATATTTTTTTGCTTATCTACGCCTTAATAATACCTAACGTAAACTTATTTTTTTCCCCTAAAACTGTTATAATTTTTCAAACACATCAAATTGTGTACCTACCTTATTTACAATATTTTATCTTTATATCTATAAATCATAATGTCATTCGATTCTTCAAAAAAAAAGTTATTTATTAGATAAATACCTACATATTAACTTGTTATTCCATTAAACTCTTCAACTAATATAAAAGCCCTCGAGGCGTATATAGATAATAAATAAATAAATTATTTCTTATCATTATAATATTTTTATTGGAAATTTTAATTAATATAGGTGCTAGATTACAACACGTCTCGCATCAAAATACGCAAATATTTTATTCATTCCTCTCAATGAGTAATTCCAGCCCAACCCGGAATTAAATTTTAAAAATGTTTTCGTGTACACGTGAAAATTTAAAAATTTTGGAGTAGGATGAAATATCTCAAAAACGCACACAAAAATAAATAAAAAATGTTAAAAATAGTATTCATTTTAAAATCATAAATAATGACGTCACTCCTTATATCTACGTGTAGTAGTACCGGTTTCCGCTTTAAAGGCCCCGCACCTTGTAAGGAACGTTTTGACCATAGAAAAAAAAAAGAGTATAATTTGTGGTTGAAAAGTTTTGACATTTCAACAGCGTTGCCAGATCTACGTTCGTAAAAACAACCATAACATAGAAATGAGCAAATCACGATCAACTAAATGAAGTAATCGAAGCAATATTCCATAGATTCTTGTCAGTTTTGTTATTGGCTGGAGAAATACAACTTACCACGGTCAGAGAAAGTAAAAACGCCAACCGTTTCATGACGTCACTACTTAAAAGTGACACACTGATTACAGTCATTTGGCGCGGTGTTTGATAAATGTAACTTTAAAAAATCATATCTTTGTAAATAACGCACAAAAAAAATTGCTTACTTAAATAGTACGCTAATAGAAAAAAAATTTAGAAAACAGTGGAATTCCTCATTATAATATGAATAACTTG
Source organism: Micrasema longulum (assembly GCF_059751315.1). NCBI lineage: Eukaryota > Metazoa > Arthropoda > Insecta > Trichoptera > Brachycentridae > Micrasema > Micrasema longulum. The sequence continues at coordinate 157,397 of NW_028277887.1, forward strand.
TACGGTGTAAAAGTTTAGTTATAAAATCTAATGAGCGTAAAATACCATTAAAAGTTCGCTAAATAACTTTGGACGGAATCGCGAAAGTGGAAGACTAAAAACTGGTATAAAAAACTTAATAACGTAATAAATTTGTTTCGTTTGAATTTGAAACATCCCAATCACGAATTTTAGCCGCGGGTAATCTAAATAAATCATATCAAAACAAAAAATATCCAATTAAGTCCATAATAATGTTACGTAAGGTATATTAAAATTAAAAGAACGCCGGTATTTCTAGTGAAATCTTGTGTAATGCGGACCAGCGAAATACCATTTACGTAATATATTTACGAAAAATTCAGAAATTATTCATATAAATTCGTAAATATTCACTGAAAACTAAAAAAATATGCACATAATTTCACGCACTAAACACAAAACAACACAATTGGAACCAATTCGAATTTATACACAGAGATAAATAGCACAGAACTCTTGATTAACATCCAAAATAATAAAATTTGGCGCAAACTTCACACTATCGTTCGTAAAATTAAATTCTAATCACCGAGATTGCATTTTGAATTTGTGTTTGAAATCGCGCGCGCGTTTTCAATTTCAAACAATCTAAATCGACGCGGGATTACACGCGAAACCGAATCCGTATTTTGAAAATGACCGGCGTTCGAATAACACGAGTAAAATTCACACGGAACTCTTTATTTACATCCGAAATAAAGAAAACCGGCGTCAACTTTACAGATGCAAAACGAAATCAAACATTCGGATTTTGAAAACGACCGGCGTTCGAATTACGCGTGTAAAATTCACACAGAACTCGAATAAAAAAAACCGGCGTAAACTTTACATATACGAAACGAAATTAAACATTCGGATTTGGAAAACGACCGGCGTTTGAATTACGCGTGTAAAATTCACACAGAACTCTTTATTTACATCCGAAATAAAGAAAACCGGCGTCAACTTTACAGATACGAAACGAAATCAAACATTCGTATTTTGAAATTACCGGCGCTTGAAGTACACTTGGAAAACTTCACTATTTACGACTGTTAAATTGTTTTTTAGATTAGCCACCAGCACGGGGAATGAATCGATAAAATTGTTTCGTTCGTTTATCGCGTAGATTAAACGATATAATCCGCGGCGATGTAATATTATTTTTAAGCTCTAACCGTACATATCGTCGTATGTATGTATAGATCCGCGCGCCGCGACGTCCAATCTACGTCTGAAGAGTAAAAAAGAAAACGAAAATACTAACGCGGCCGCGTCCGGTACGTCAAAGCGAGTTTAACTCTTGCGCGGCTGTGACGTCACACTAGGCTACATACGACACAAGACTTGATATATCTCTCTTTATTTTTTTTAATGATGAAGTTGTATTTTTTATAATCTTCAAATGGACATTTTCACACCGGATTTGGAAAGGAAAATTTGTATAAATATGCTGGATTTTGATTAAAAAATATTTATCTTTGCTACGCGAAGAATGAATGTCCGCCGACAGCAATAAATCTGTATGAGAAAGAGCACGAAGATGGAACTCATAACAAGGAAAACAGAGATGCTGTTCTGTGGCCAGTGAAACAGATTCAGTTGGTTATTGACAGTGATAGGGGTCGCGCGCATCTAAAATGAACGGCGTATTTATAATTTTTAATTTATTTTGCTATTACAGGGTAATATTATACGTTTATTTTTATACATTATGGAATAGGAATTATTAAACAGTACGTCTCCTTGATTTTTTTTCAAATGCCAGAATGTTCCGCGCGCAAAGGAATAATTTACCACAGTCTTTTAAGAGTTAAAAATGACGTTTATATTTATATACGAAGTATTAAAAACGATTGGTAAGAGCGGTCACGATTTAGACGTCCATTATAGATAATAATAAAATAATGTATGTTTTTAACTCTAGTTAGCTAATTGATGTTTTTGACACGAAGCGTTTAGATAGTTTTGAAAACAAAGTAAATTAGATAAACGTTATTTTAAATACGATAATACACTTACATAATTAGGTTATTAAAAAACATGGGCGGAAATAATAACGAAAAATAAATACACACATTATGTAGACTTCTATCATATAATCAGAAGATCCTCGATACAAAGACAACTTAAACAAATGAAAACCTTTACCAATTTCAGACAAAGGAACTTCAAGTATCAAGCAATTAAAAATTTATAATTTACTTCCACTGTTTATTTAAAAAAAGTAAAGATATTTAAAAAATATATATTTAAGATGGCCTCCGTGGTGTCTTGGTAAAGACGCTTGACTAACGTACGGAAGGTTCCGTGTTCGATTTCAGATGAAAAAAATGTGTTTTTTCTCAAACCTGTAGATAGTAAGTAAAACGGCCAATCAAATTTATTTCAAGTTAACCTATATAGTTTTTACAATATTTGAGTTCGCCAAAATGTTTGTAGACAAAATACTGGATTTCACCCCCTCGGGAGTCATTAAGATTAACAAATTACAGTAACCCGTTATACAGTTTTTATTTAACAACAACAACAAACCATCACGCCGTTTCCCCGTAAGGGTAGGCAGAGAGGATAGAACGCCACAACACTCAATCTTTGCATAAGGATCTCGCTTCCTCTACATTCATACATCTTCTCATGCACGCGCGCCGGTGATTCCGACTTTTGACATGTCCACCTTTAAGTATTTGTTGGATTTGGTCATGCCATGTCTCTCTCGGTCTTCTTCTATTTCTGCATCCATCAACATTCGCATTGTAAATATTCTTAGCCGTTCTTTCGCTGTCCATTCGTTCTACATGTCCAAATTTATATATATTGTTTCCTTGGAATTTTTAAATGTTTAAAATAAATATATTACATACTATACAGGTACACAGAAAAAATAAAGATACGTGTAGTGTTTTACGACAGTGGGTAATGTATTTTTTGTCCGTAGGTATATTATAATGTTTTGTGTTTGAGGAAGACCGAGAAAGACATGGCATGACCAAATCTAACAAATTCTTAAAATGGACATGTCAAAAGTCGGAATAATCGGCGCGCGTGCATGAGAAGATGTATGAATGTAGAGGAAGCGAGATCTTTATGCAAAGATCGAGTGTTGTGGCGTTCTATCCTCTCTGCCTACCCTTACGGGGAAACGGCGTGATGGTTTGTTTGTTTGTTTGTTTGTGTCATTTGTAAAAAGGAAATGGTTTTTTGTTATCTTATTATGAAAAAATATGGATATTCAAATATAGCAAAACGGTGAATGTTACACAGTGTGTAAAGTAGGCAATTAAATGATCTAATAACAGGTCAAAAGCCATGTAAATGCCTAGACTTCCATATTTCCTTTTCTAAAATTAGTGTTCTCCATTTCTGTTGTTATTTGTTTATTGCTACGTATTGCAATTCATTGATACGTTATATTATTTACTGTGGAAACTGTATACAGACTTTTTTACAATTTATGGAAATGTTATTTTTATTTTCTGCAAGCATTTGGTATTATTTTCCTAAAACAAAAATATATTTAAAAAACCGAGACCCACAGAATGCTAATTGGTCAAATAAACAAGTGATACTGTAACAACATATGGAAATTTCAGTTGTGATCGACTTGAGTGGAATACCATCAAGAAGCATCAGTAAAACGTCCAAATATAAATACAATTGCATTCATATCTGTAACTGTAAAGTAACAATTATAAATCTTTGTTTTAAACCACTTGAGGGGATGTTTACTGGTGTAAAACAAGGTCGGGAAAATGCATTACGAACGATAAAGGATTGAGGGCGAATTGCAGTCACAGAAGAGAGTGCACACTTCAGCCAGTACTTAATTATGTATTTTTATCTTCAAGTACAAACAATAAGTACTTTGGCGGACTTATTACTAAAAGCAATATCTTCCAGCAAACCAAATAACAGACGGTCAAAAGAAGAGTAGATCAAAAAATTTGTACCATAAAATATATATGTATATCAAAAGAGACATACATGAAAAAAAGTAGCATAAATAGCTTTTGCAAATTAATCGTCAATCGTTACTATAGAACATCATAAAATATTTATAAAAAGATGTTATTAAATATTTGTATATAACCACTTAAGCTAGGGTTTCCTAGGACAGCGGTGCCCGTAGTTTAACGGCCGTAGTGAACGGTGATGCAGTGGACAGCCGTCGTAACGGTGACTAGAGTGTGGTTTCCTAGGAAAACGGTATTATCAACACCATTTAACACCGTTTACCTCGGAAACCACTCTCTAGTCGACGTTACGACGGCTGTCCACTGCATCACCGTTCACTACGGCCGTTAAAATACGGGCACCGCTGTCCTAGGAAACCCTAGCTTTACCGACTTTTCTATGTCTACCGATTTCGAGACGTACGTATGTGCTTATTAAAATGCATGTCGTGTTGGTTTTATATTTTTGCGCAACAACTATGGTGAAGATGTATAGTGGGTTTTGCATGTTTATTTATTTATTTATTCATATTTTTTGCTATATTTAATAATAAAAATAATGTGACCTCACTGGGGTTTCCCGTGCCGAGGACACTTAACAATACATTAAAAAAAAATACTTTTGAGAATAAGCAAAGAAGACTAACTTAAAAAAACGAAGATAATTAACAGATATTTAGACAGTTTTAAAAACAAGGTATTTATGTACATCTATATTATTGACAATCCATTTTACTTCTACCTATCTCCACTATCCATTTTTTTATAGCCTTTTTAAACATTTTCTCGTTACTAATTGTTTTAATAGATAGTGGAAATAGGTTTTAGATTTTGATTGAATAATACTCAAAATACCTTTGTCCGAAAGGTTTGTTGGTTTGCATGTTGGTTTAATAGGTGTCCTGACGAAGAGACGGGTACGTCTCAAAACCGGTAGACATAGAAAAGTCGGTAAGTAGTTATATACAAATATAAACAGTTAGTATAAAAAGATGATTTGAATCCACAGACTCGAGCAAAAATTTCGATTTGAATAAATTTATTTCCTAGTCTGTGTATACGCGGATTAGGTGAGTGAAAAATATAGTTGGTTTGAGAATGGCGACAATAATATTAGTATTTTGTCTTATTCTACGTGTTGGTATATTAATATTTATTAAATCCAGGAGTTCGCAACAATCGAATAAAGAATTAACGATTTTATACCAAAATATTAAGTCGGTTATTAGTGGTTTTTTTTAAGTTTATTATAAGGAATATTCTTCTGAAGTTTCGCGGTCTGGCCCTGGGACACCGTGTATAATATATACATAATTCAGAGGTCTATACTACTTTTTGTGAATATCTCAAAACAAAGTTAGATGGACACGATGAACTTTGGAAATGGGCAACTCCAATAGATCCTAGATTAGAATATCTCCTGCAGTTACAGAGCGCGTGGTAGGTTGAAAATCAACTTTATTCGAAATTTAAAATTATTACATAAAAAAAGAAGATACATGACGTCTAACCTCAAAGGGTTAAACGTTTAACGATACATTTGACCTTCGCAAAAAACTGGCTTCGATTTATTATTTTGAACGGAGTTGTGTTCGAGTCTAGCCTCAAATCAACTCCCACATAATAATATTGTAAATTGTGTTCAGAACAATTTTATACATAAACGTATTTTCCTTGCTAAATCAACCTTGAGATTTTTTTTCTGTTTGGTCCAAAGATAAGGCGGGATTTAATTATCATAAAGTACTGTAACAATTTATGATTAATCGATAATTTATTCACATAGAAAATTATTGAGAGTGAAAAAATGAATCGGAATACGGCCCATTTCACACGCATCGTTCAAATCTATGGATTGTGTCGTGTCGTATGCGACACGGTTAAATTAGATCAATCTGTTTAAAGGACCGTTTACATGTGGATAATACAGATATGACAATATTGTCTTGTCCCAGCTACGTGAGCTTTGACCGCGCGGGACAGAACGCTGGAACAATACGAAAATTCGACCGCAGTTCACACGTGCGCGCTGCGAAAATGAATATACGACTGCGTTTATTACGAGCGAGTTGACGAAAAATAGTATTTCTTTTATGCGAAGATGTATTAGAATTGTTTAAGAACGAACTAAATACAATAAAATATGCGAGAGCGACACGTTCATGCCGAGCAAATCGCTATTGTCACAAGGCACTGTCTGTGCGTGTTCTCACGAGGAAAATGCGGCCACTGGCGACCGTGCGCGGTGGTGCAGGTAATCATCGTTCCGCGGAGATAGCCTGCCCGTCTATCTCGGTAGCGATGTCTCGGGACAATTTTTAGTCCCACAAATTGCCGTTTACACGTGGACAATGTTCAAGTCCTGGGACAAAACAATATTGTATTGTCCACGTGTTAACGGCTTTTTAGTGAGCACATGAGTGCAAGCAGGCTCGGCTGATCAACCCCGATGCTGACGCCACAATGCGATCCGAAACGGCGGAAAGAGGGCGAACGACACACGGCCTAATATTATTATATTCTTTATATAAGATTCATCGAATTACTTATAATCGTCAGTAAATAAATTATAACTATAAAATATAAATCAATAAAATATGAATCATTAATATATATGTAACAAGGCTATATATTGATTATTTTTTTATGTTAACAGTCATCTATTTAAAATTTTATAAATATTTTTTTGTAAAAAATAAGTATGATTTTAGTTCTTGATAATGTTTATATTACTTTTTAAATTGATATAATTTCTCTAACTTTTTTATGTGTAAATAAAAAATAAGAAACGCTACCGAATCTTTTTAAAAGCGTTCACTCGGCTTTCATCCTTCCTCTGCCAGTTCCATGTTTCACTTCCATACATAAGTATTAAGACTAAAACTCCGTTGTGCACCGCCAGTGTAGCTTCGATTAACATAATTTGATTAGCAATCACTGTGCGAATTTAGTCTTTTTTTCATTTAATAAAAAATGGTTGGATTTAACCAATTCAACACCAATAACCCAGAATAAGCATTGCGCAAAATGAGGGATATTTTATAATGTGATCACTTGAAGCATCAAATTCCGCAAATGCTTAAATTTCCGTACAATGCTAAGAACCCGCAAAATAGGTAATTAGTTATTGCAATGATCACAAAACACGAAAGGCATTATCTGCTGTAATCTTATAGTCGGGGAAAATATAAACAACCCATCGTCGTACAAACTACCCTCCATTTCATGGTTGCTAACCCACGCGATTATCATATTACCCATACTTTAGACAGGTAATATAATAATTATGAAAAATGAGTTTTAAACTGGATGACGAACGAATTTCCTAGTGAAAATGAGACTCGTTTTATGGGCCATTATTTTCATAATGTAACAGGGAAATATCACATACTACGAATACCGATAAAAATATATGAAACGGATTTGGAATAATTGGTTGTATTTCCAAAATCAATATGGATATTGTGGAGAAATGTATTAAAATATTTTTAAAGCTTAGAGGTATCTTATCGACGGATCAATTGAAGACAGTTTATTATGCTCTAGTACAGTCAATTATTCAATATGCAATAGTTGGATGGGGAGGGGCTTATAACGCTCATCTTAAGCTCGGGTTTCCTAGGACAGCGGTGCCCGTATTTTAACGGCCGTAGTGAACATTAATGCGGTTGACAGCCGTCGTAACGGTGACTAGAGAGTGGTTTCCTATAAAAATGGTGTTGATAACACCGTTAAAAAATAAAACCACTCTCTAGTCACCACTACGACGGCTGTCCACCGCATCACCGTTCACTACGGCCGTTAAGATACGGGCACCGCTGTCCTAGGAAACCCTAGCTTTAGACCCTTAAAAGTTATACAGAAAAAAAAAGAAAAAAAACTACATAAACCATCCTTGTTCTCAACTACCGAACTGTTCAAAGAATTTAATGTTTTAAGAATGGAGGATATCTACGGAAAGTGCTGTATGCTCCAGGTGCATAAGGAGAGCCTCCCATCGGACTGTATTACGGGAAGGTTAAGAACGGGACGCCCCGCTCTACAGAGAATTAAAACTACCACGGCCAAACATCATTATACTTATATAGGACGGAAGCTTTTCAATAATTTACCACAAAATCTACGTCAAGAAATAAATTACGGAAAATTTAAGGATAAATTCAAGAAAAGATTCTTGACATAATTAACATTCACTGTATTTTGAAAATAAAGATGTATGTTTAATATGTGCCTGTATTTATAAATTGTGTTTTTATTTTATTTTTTTTAGTCTTATATTTTCTCAATTTTTAAAATTGTTTAATTCGTTATTTATTTTATTATTTCGTTTTGCATTTTTTGTTTCTTTTTTATGTTATTTTGTAAACTTGCCAAACACAAGAGCCAGACTCTTTTTTGAAAAGTTCAACCTTAAGTGTTCTATTTTTTTACTGCATGTATTGTTTATTTATGCTAATAAATGTTTTTATTTAAAAAAAAAAATGCAAAAAAAAAAATTCAATAAAAATACGTTCGTAGAAAAACGCGACGTGTATTCTGTCCACGTATTATAGGAGGAAGCGGATACGATTAATGATACTAGTATGGAAATCCGGCTCGAAGGACCAAAGCGAATGTTACTATTTAGTGTGAGAATTAACAAAAAACAATAAAGAATAATGTGCTTCTGTACTTAATAAACGTAGTTATGTTGTTGTCGTAAATTGAATGAATCATCCTAAGATATCATCATCATAATCACATTTCCGCACCCAGTGGTGCATAGGGTACTGCATCGATATACCAAATGAAGCGTAGCTCGGTCACCATTACAAGACGGTAAGGTCATGAGGTGCCAGTTTAGGAACAATGAAATATAGCACTACAAAAAACCTTTCAAATCAATATTTCAAGAATCGAACCCAGGACCTCAATAATGGTAGGCGAACGCGTCAACCACTACACAAATAGGCGGACTTATCTCCACTCGATTTCCTTATCCAGGATTTTTACCCGAAAGCAGCTATCGATTCGAAAGCACTTGTCCAGGGTTCTGGTTCTATTCCACATACAGAACTGTATTCTTCGCTCTAGTAAAGAGAGAACCCATTTAATACACCTTCACCGCTCTAGTGTTCTTGCCTCCCTTTTCACAGTAGCAGCTGCTCGATTGTGGAATAATCTACACTCTAATGTTAGAGACACACTAATCAATATTAAAATGTCATTATTATTTATGTTTCCAATAATCATGTGTTCATTGTACTATACAACATTTCTTAGGCACCCAGATGTTTACTAACTGAGATAGATATGTTCTCATCATCACCATGGCTGCATCATTTGCATGGTATGTGATATTAATGACCTTATCTCCCTTAGTAGATTCACTACTATTTTATTCTTAAAAGCGTTTTTTTAATATATTTATTCTGCTTGTGTAAGAAAGGGTTTTGGCGTATATATTGTTGTGCTATATTTAGTTATAAAGGTGCTAAACTTCTTTTGTTTCTTTGTTGTTCTCAATACGTGTTATTCTTTAAATGTTAATATTGTTTATGTCCCGAATTGAGTTATTGTAACTCCTGGTAATGTAATTCAACGAATTATACTTATAAAATACTTTGTGGTATATGATTAATAAATACAAATAAAAAAAATAAAAAAAATATATTTAAATGTTTGAGTTGTTCCTTTCTCCGTATTCTTTCCTTCCTATCACCTCTCCTCTCCTCTCTTCATAGTATAGTGTAAATGTTTAGTAAATTTTTGTTTTCAATTTCTGTATATTTATAAAATTATAACAACAACAACAACAACAAACCATCACGCCGTTTCCCCGTAGGGGTAGGCGGAGAGGATAGAACGCCATAACACTCTATCTTGGCATACAGACCTCGCTTCCTCTACATTCATACATCTTCTTATGCACGCACGCCGATTATTCCTACTTTTGACATGTCCATCTTAATATAAGATTCTGCATAATTACCTAGAATATGTCCATGTACTTGTAATCTTCTCAAACTGAACGGTTTGGGTAGGTAGGAAGAAATTGCCTTAAGGCAATATGTCCTTTTATGGAAATAAATTATGTATATAAAGTGTTGAATATAAAATAAAATATTCTTCATCCGTCTGGACACAAGGTTGACTAAAACGCAACAATTACATATTACAAAACTTAAAAGTTTTTCAAACTCAACTTTTTTAAGTGCAACTGAATCTAAATGATCCATACTTTTTCAAATGAAAACCGCGAGGCTTTAAATATGTCTTTTAATAGATTTTATCGCATTTTATTAACTCCATGATGCAGAGTTCGCGAAATGTTGCGGTTAACCTGTCACCTGATTCGACAAATGGCGAACGGTAAACGGCAGAAAGTCGGCGACATACGTGAATAAAATATAAATGACGATTATTATTATTTTATTATTATGCGACCACAATGTCACCAGTAAAAAACAAACACAACATTATAAGGTCGCAATAAATGTGAATGCAAATGTCAAAATTATACAATTTGATATGACTGTCCAAATTTTGACCTGATTTCATCATCGTGCCACTTTCCGAACCCAGTGGTGAATAGGGCATTGCCTATTCAAAATATAAATGTGAACTATTTGAAATTTTAATTAAGTAAGGAACGCGGTCTAAATTTTCGGGGTCCTTCATTGGTTGGACTCTATCATGTGGTGTCGAAATGACAAGTCGGTAGAACATACCGAGGTAGACAGGAATAGTACAGTAGCTCAATCACAAATAACTATCGACGTGCTTAAAAACATGCAAAACATTTAAGAGATCACAATGAACATGCTTAAGTAATCGCAGTCTTAAGTGAACGCGTGTGTAATCTCTAAGTCAACGCTCGTGACGGTTTGTTTTTTGTTATTCTCGTAAAAGATTCCGTTCACTGGCGGAAAATCGGCGTTTACTATAAAAAAAATTACACTATATTGCATTTGAAAAAAACTAAGGAGTATCTAATACAAAAAAGTGAAAATTAAATTACAATTACTATGGCGACTGTTTTTCTTGACATTTGGCTTGCCAACCGCCGCCGCCGGCGATATTTTACATATTTACACCGGTGAAATTCAAGTATGTGATTGCGCAGCAGGATTATACGTGGCGAAACGAAAATATTTTGATATTTATTAATAGGTGTTCACGGTGTTCCATTGTGATCGCGAATACGATAAATAACCATGGTGAGAAATTATTATCACGTCGCTTATTAGCACGTCGATAGTTATTTGTGATTGAGCTACTGAAATTAAGTTAACCGCCTCGGGATATATCGATGAAGATAGCCATTATAATCGCGGCCCTGGTAATAATGAAAAAGGAATGAAACAAAAAGAAATACAAAAAAATATTGAAAAAACCTTTGAATATTTGAATAAGCAAAGCAATGAATAACTGGATGAAGAAAAAAAAAAAAAATTTTTTTAAGTTCACAGTCTGGGGTGGTATTCTGAATCTTCTACCCTTAAGAGTGGTTAATTTGGAGATAATAGTTCATCTGGAATGCATAGTTCCCTGAGATATTTTTATGTAAAAACTGTTATTTTTTCCCAAATAAATAAATAAACAAAAATTTTTAATAGATCTGAATTGGAAACTAGGAAATATAATCACAATCGTCCACGCGCTCTGTAGCTACAAGACGTGCTACATATTTATTGTACAGCGCCCTTGAGGTGATTTTCACAAAAATTGCGCTACATAAATTGCCCAACTGAAATGATATAATAATTAACAACAATTTTATTTATTTAAGACATCATAATAATCATGAACAGCTTATTGCTTCAGAAATGAACGTTTAAAGGCGAATATGTACGTAGAATTATTTCGCCATACGCCGTCGAATTCAATAGTTTACAAGCGATAAGCCCCGAGTCAAACACTTGGTAAACAGTGACATCACTAAGCCATTTTAGAATTTACGAGACTATAAATAATTATACTATAATCTTACATAATGTACATAAATCTTTGGCGCTGAAGTATCTATTGCCAGTAATTCATAATAATTATATAACCGTTTTAATTGATCACCATACAACGCCTGCATAGAACCTATTATTCCCTAAGGATGCAAATCTTGAGTCGTGGCACCTCACTAGGGCCGAAAACACCGAACTATTGAGTTTTGAGAATACATATTTATTTATTTATTCATATTTTTTGCTTGCAAACTATAATTAATAATAAAAATAATGTGACCTCACTGGGGTTTCCCGTGCCGAGGACACTTAACAATACACTTTTTTTAAATTACATTTGAGAATAAACAAAGAAGACTAACTTAAAAAAACGAAGATAATTAAAAAATAATTAGACAGTTTTAAAAACAAGGTATTTATGAACATCTATATTATTTATATTACAAAACACACAATGAAAATAACAAAAACCTAACATAAGCTATACACTTGTGGAGCAGTTGATTCAATATTGGTATGGGCGAATGAGACAATTCATTTTACTTCTACCTAGCTCCACTATCCATTTTTTTATAGCCTTTTTAAACATTTTCTCGTTACTAATTGTTTTAATAGATAGTGGAAGTAGGTTATAGATTTTAATTGAATAATACTCAAAATCCCTTTGTCCGAAAGTGGTTTTAGTTTGTATTTGTTCAAGTTGTCTATGTGTTGAGGATCTAGTGATTATGTTATTTGTATGTGATGTATTGTGGGGGTTATGTCTTTCATTTGAGTAAGAGTAGTTTTTGAATCTATAAGTGAGTATTGCTTTAGCGTATTTATTTTGTTCATTAACGCCCAAAAGGCATTTACAAAAAATAAAAATGAAATACATGCTAACATATAGATCGGGTTGTGGTCCTGTGGCTAGTGTCTCGGACTCACGGACCAAAGGTCTGTGGTTCGAATCCCACTCTACCCCAACTTGATTCCATTTTCTAATAGTGAGTTATTTACAACTCGTTGAAAATGGCCCTCAAAATTAAATATTTCGGTAAATCATAAGAACGCAAATATTTCTTTTTTTTTAAAAAAAAAAAAAAAATACTAAATAATAAACACAGAATATACAGAAAAAATATGTAAAATTAGTTAAAAAGGATATAAAAAAAAAAAAAAACAGAGTAAAAAAAAAAGAATAATAACAAAGGTATGCAGGAAAAAACAGTAAGCATATAAACAAAAAATGCAAAGATATAAGCTTATGAAATAAATTCTGTAAAGCGAACAATAAATAAAGTGTTACGGTGTTACGGTAAGCAAAATTGTTTTGGTGTCATAAGTTGTGATTTGTGGAATATTTCTTCAGTAGATGTCTGTATCGGGACTCTGAGTATTATTTTAACTATGGATTTTGTGCAAAAAATACACAAATATCGTAGCTTTACTGAAATAATGCATTGCATCATTAAAATGGCTTGCATGTGGTGCAATTAATATGGCTCGCATGCACCAGTGTCCCGATTGTGTCGTGTTGTAAACTCGAGACAAGATCTGGACTTTTTTGGTGTAAGTCTTAATAGATTTAAAAAAACCGGATCTTGTCTTGGGGGTAGTAATTTTTTTTTGTACTAGCTTTAATTTTATTTAGTTGTATTTTATTTTATAAGTACCTGTATTTATTATAAAAAAATATATATTTACTATCGTTAGAGTGGACTGCATAAGTCCGTCAATTAAATAAATAAATAAATAAAACAAGTTGTGGGATTATAGATATTAAAGCTTTTTTATTCGCATTATTTCTCCCGTAATTAAAAAAAAAAAATTTAAAGCTTTAAAAGGGTAATCTTTTTTCTGGGCATAGCATAAAATTTGATTTTAATTTTGAAATATAAATAAAATTTTATGCCCATATTAATTATTATATACCATATAATTATATCCCCAGAATCATGAACTCCCTTGTTTTTACTGCTTTTGTTATTTTTTTTATTCTCAAATAGGTATATATTTTTATCCCTTTTATTACTTGACATTTGGCTTGCCAAACGCCGGCTAAATTCGATAAATAGCACGATAAATAATAAATAAAAATAGCAGTTTTGAAATAGTTTCCAAATTTACACCGGTGAAATTCAAATATGTGATTGCGCAGCAGGATTATACGTAGCGAAACGTAAATATTTTGACATTTAATATAAGGTGTTCACGGATGTTGTATTGTGGTCGCAAACACGATAAACAACCATGGTGAGAAATTGTTATCACGTCGCTTATTAGCACGTCGATAGTTATTTGTTATTTAGCTCCTGGAGGCGTTCACATGCTCTAAGTAGAGGAAGAATACATATAAACAATTTTGTCTCATTTGATTTATAAATAATCTCCACTAAATAGAACAAAATTAAATAAATTCCATAAAATGAGTGAGATCGCAGATCAAATCTAAAAATACTATAAAACCGTTGCAAAACAATGCAATCTCAATTAAAGCATTTCAAAAATCGTTAGCAGAAGCATGTTGCAACTGGTTCGTTCTAGAGATTTCGATGAAATCGTATAATTTGTTCTTACACCATGTCATCAACGAGTGATCTCAATTCATGCGCCGAAGTCAAAGCCTACGAAAGTGTTGCAGAAGAGTACAGAGCTTAATTCTTAGAAACAATAATTCACCCAGTAACCTCTGAAGCGACCTTGACCGGTTTCGCCCAACCTTTCCACGAGCAGCGGACATTAAGGCAATTCATTATGTCTGGTTACGCATGCAAATAAGCCCGAGGTAGGAATCACAAAATGGAGACGGTCCGCCGAGTCGGTGCGCGAAAAAAAGTTTTAATAAAAACTGGTGGATGTTAGGAATTTTAAAACATGAAGGAAAAATTTTACAGAAAAAATATTATTTTGGATGTTTTGGTATTTTAAACAAACAAATCATCACGCTGATTCACTGAAGGGGTAGGCAGAGAGGATAGTACGATTAATATTTATTTACAAACCGACCTCGTTTGTTCTACATTTTCTCATGCACGCACGACGATTTTCACGACTTTTGACTTGTCCATATTCAAGAATTCGTTGAATTTAGTCTTGCCATGTATTTATTGGTCTTTCTCGTTTTTCACATCTATCACATCACCCTATTTTGCTTTACGGACGCGAATCTTGACACTTCACTAGAAGAAACTGTATTTGTTTTTAACAACCATAATTTATTATTAATTAAAAATTAATTTAATATTATTTAACTTGCGAACAACCTAGGACCAACAGAAAAAGAAACAGTTTTTTGTATACAGCAATCAATTTTTACAATTCACTTTCTAATGATGTAAAAAATATACAAAACATGTACGTACTTAAAAAACACCTAAATAAAACAGTTCTTACAGCCCGTGTGACGAGTGATAGGTGAGTTTTTTAAATCAAATTTTTATTTAAACGATTGTGTTATTTTATATAATATCCCCTCATACCAGCACTTTTGCTGATTGGGAATATTTCGTACAAATAAAATATGTAATATAATGTAATACGTAAAGTTTAAAAACCTTGTATTGTGTCATAAATAAATAAATAAAATAAATAAAATGAATAAAATGAATAAAATGAATAAAATGAATAAAATGAATAAAATGAATAAATTGAATAAAATGAATAAAATTAATAAAATTAATAAAATAAATAAAATAAGTGCAATAAATAATAAAAAAAATAAAAAATTAAATAAAATAAATAAAAAAAATAAAATAATAATAATAAAAAATAAATAAATACCGTGTAATTAAAATGCACAACACAAATTATATTGGAGAAAATAATATGTTTACTCGTACATACTTATTGATAAACAATAAAGCCAGCACATTTAGTTAAAATTTAATACAACTTTTTTTTCAATCAACATCCTGTAGATTTGAAATGCGTCTGTGTGAGTTTTGCGAACGCACCAGCTTTAGTTAAACGACCAAGTAGAGATCAATGAAGATGCTTTAGTAACTCGGGCGATTATGACATCACCGCAGATGCGGACTTGTTGTTGAGAATTTAGTCAACGGACGGCCGTTGAATTTCTCCCCGACAACAATAAAAACAGTGATGTCATATACTTGTGCTTTGTATCATCCTACTTCCTTACTCGTCCGAATAGGCGGATAATTGAATGCCTTCAAAATATATTTAAGTGCATGGATCGTGCTAAAAATATTACCGCATTTAGAAAAAACGTACTATATACGAGTACGCGAAGTTTGACAATAAAATACACAGAGTATTTTAATTGCAAATTTAAATACGTAATTTATTGTAGGAGCCTAGTTTTTTTTCTAGATTTAATTATTTATTTTATTTTTATTTTTTATTTATTAAGGAAAAACAACAGTTGTTATACAAGAATACAAAATATAAAAAATAGTACATACATCCAGTTAAAGTTTTTCACAAATATAATGAGAGAACATGTTACACAGTAAAGAGAAAAATAATATATTATATAAGACACTAGCTGACCCGACAGACGTTGTCCTGCTCAAACATTGGCTTGCCTGCTATTAGCTGGTTCAGCAAACGTTTTTTCGATATTCAAGAAAAAAAAAAAGAGCTCTTAAGAAGGTTAAGGGATGAGGAAATAGAGTGGAGGAGTGGAGGAGAGGGATTTTCATAATATAGTTGACCAATTTAAAATTTTGATATTATAATAAAATAAACATAATTAAAGGAACATAAACTTATTACACACTGTCAAATGTTTTATTTTACAGTGTTTCAAAAAGTTTTTTTTTTGAAGTCACAAAATTTTGTATTAAAAATATCTAAATGGGGACAAAGTAAATTAAATTTGGAGCAGCCACGATAAATAAACGAGTTTTGAACATAATTTTTTTGGGCAATGAATTATAAAAAAAATAACTTGTCGTGTTGACTTTACGGGACAATTGATTGAAATACGCTCCAAGAGATATGGACTATCGATAAAATTGTTTAAAATTTTGAAGAGGAAAGACAGATCAGAAATACTTCTACGTTTAGTAAGGGAAGTTAAACTGTGAAAAGAAGAAGAGTTTTCATACGAGTCAAAATATGTCAGAGATTTACGATCCAGAAGTTTAAGTCTAGTTGTGATATATAAATTGTATATCGAGGACTGCAAACAACAGATGCAAACTCAAGATGGCTGTGAACGTGTGCATTATATAAGATTTTGAGGGATGCGGTTGTTGTGAATGGTGCGTATAATATAGTTTAATATTATTTAAACATAAAAGCGTTAATTTAAATGTTGAAGTTATTTTATTTTACAGAGAAGCTTCATCTAGAAGCCTTTGAACTTGTCGTGTTGACTTTACTTCATATAAAGATACATATTACACACAAAAAACGTATCCCTAACTCTATGAGGCCAAGAGCCCAGTGTTGAGCTGGTGAAAATATTTTTGATTTATCTCAATTTTTTGACATTTTGGACGCGTAGTCGTTTTTTGACAAATTAATACACATTTTGGCGTGAACGGGGAATTTTTAAAGATTATTGCAGAGCGAAAATAGCGGAAACGCCTCGCGGCTTATTTGTTAATTTATTTATATTTATTCATATTAATATACATATTACAAGTCGGATGGCAGAAGGGATGGTAATTTATTCGGTTTTTTACTTGTCAGGTTTGATTAAATTTATTTCAGTAAATAGAAAAAACATATAGAAAATATTTTTTTTAAAAAGGAGCATTTAAAATGGTAATAAATTATTGAAAAAAGGCACATTTTTTTTTTAGTCTATGGATCAAAGTCTTAAAATTTAGTCTTATTTCAGCTTTCCTGATCATTTTTGAAAATAACAGATGGTCCCTTCTGCCATCTGACTACCGAAATATATAATGACATATTCCTATGAAGCCTAGAGCTCTGTGTAGAGGTGCGAAAATCTCAATTTTTGGCTATTTCGGACGCGTTTTTCGACAAAGCAAGATGTATTTTAGTGTGATCGGTGAATTTTCAATATTATTCCAGAGCGAAAATGACGGACACGCCTCGCAGCTTATTAACGACTTTTTGTCAAAAAATCAGACCGCATTGACAAGTCAGCAACCATATTTATCGGACTTGGTCGGGTGCGAATTTTTCCTGTATCTCGTGGAAAATACTGTAGAATATGGGTAGAAAAATTGTCATCACAACGTGACGATTATCAAATATCACGAATATGAATGGGGGTCGACGAACATAGTGTATACTGTATACGGCATTAGAAGTTCGGTCACTAGAATGTTCTACAAACGATGGCGCATCCGAGTAGAAATGTTGCGAATATAGTCATGCCAGCACCGCGCATGATGTGGAGACAAAAATAAAAATGACACAAGGTGGTTTGTTCATGATTTAAAATAGGGGAAAACTGGTTTTGAACACGAGACACGATAAAATGTATACGCATTTTATAGATCTATAAATATCAAACGTTTAGAAGTTACTTTTGTTGATAAAATGTGAAAAGCAACCATTAAACTTGTTACGACCTTTTATGAGCAGATTTCTAGATAGATTTGAATTTCGTGTTTGGCCTACTATATATAATACTGATTATGTTTTCTCGCGTATGCAAGTATGCATTAGATGGTCGTCATTTCTTTTTTTTATAAGATTAGCGGTAACAGTTACCGTTTCACAAATTAGGCTGTTTCGTAAAGACGTTTAAAAATAGCAGTTTGGTGGAGTGTTTCGGTGAAAATTTTTATATTATTGATTCGATGGAATATAATGGCATTCGTCAATACGCCCGCCAATGTATAAACATACATATATTATGTACGAGAAATTAAATAATAAAAAAATAATACCAACAACAGAGAGACATTTACCCAAGCGTCAACCACAACCATAATACAAGATACTCTAATAGGGATCTGACACTAAGTGAAGGGGTCAACACTGTTCTGGCATCGAGACAACACTATAACGTAGGCAAAAAGGTCCATAACCTTTTGCCAGAATCGTGGAAAGACGGGAGTGTTGTCAAGTTACGGAAGGTGTTGACCTTTCGCATAAATAAATTGTCTATGTTTTTATGAATGTATGTATGTGTATGCGCATGGGTGTATGTACGTGTGTGTGTATATACATGTGTATGTATGTGTAAATTTATATATATGTGTGTATATATGTGTATGTCTGTATGTATATGAATCAAAATGTATATCCGAATAAGTTTATATTTTGTTTGTCTGTGCTCTATATTAATTTGTTAACTATTATAATATATTAAAATGTAATAGCCTAGCTTGGAACGGGGTATGTACCCTTGTTAGCTGGGCAAAGTGAACATGGAATTGTATTTTGATAAAGAGTGTGAATAAATAAATAAATAAACAAGCATTAATTATTACGCCAACTTCGGTCGATCTTTTAATAGTGTAACTTTCCTGGAATACAAAGGAAGATTTTAGTTTTTTTTCTGTGTTCCATGTCCAGCAGTATGAAGAACACACTTATGTGTGTGAAATATAACCAGAATCCTAGGCGAGTGTTTTCGACTCGATGGCTCGCAGGTAAAAATTATGAAAAAGGAGAAGCGCGGTGGTTAGCGCGCTCCCTATCATGCTTGAGGTCCCGAGTTCGATTTCTAGGGAGGTTTACAAGAAACATTTGTTTTTAGGGTGATTTTATGCTTGTATATATATAAAAAAAAAAAAAAAAAAACAACACCTTATTAATTAATTAATTTATTTACATATATATATACACCCAATGGGCATTTTTAAGGACAAATTTATACATAGAAAATTATTTTAAAGGGTATAAAGACACAATGGTATATAGTAGACTTGGTGGGAGTGGAAATGGGAGAGAGGTGTTTATAATTGAATTGGATTCAGTGATCGTTTGAAAAAAGACAACTTGTTATCAAAGAAATCAAGACTGGTATGTTTGTTGGCAGACCTAAGAATTCTGGCCATAGGAGAATGAAAACCATAGTTAGTTCTATGGTTATCGGTATGAAAGAGTAAGTTTTGTCTGAGGTTTCTAGTTGGGATATTTAATTTTATTGAGCTCAGTAGTTCAGGCGCATCAAAGAGTGAGTTGAGAATTTTAAATAGGACTAGAAGGTCGGAATAATAAATAATAAGGAATTCACGTGATAATAGTAAATGCAGTGGTCTATGCACCACCGGGTACGGATAAGGGTATGATGATGATTATTATTATTTTATGATAGATACCCACGTAAAAGATTGGAGAATTGATGTACCACGACCCATTAGTGGGTACTAAACCTGTCATTATTTGCAATATAAAACAAATACATGTAGATTATATTATGTTAATTCTGTAAGATAAAACAAACCTTGATATTTGAAGTTTAATGTCAGACACGCGAATTTCTGGCGGTAAACGAGAGACGGGGAAAAATGGCGCACGCGTTCCATTCATAAATCAAACAAATTCGAAAATGGGTGATGTTCGCAGACAGGTACCGTCGAATTCAGTTCTTATTTTCAAATAGGGCAATAGCACTTTTTTAAAACAATTTTAAAGTAAAATGTGGAAGGTCGATAAATATACAAAGAATTTACTTTGTACACATAATTAACTACTTTACTAGAAGCCGTTTTTATTTTCAAATATTCTAATTTAAAAAACGAACTTGGAACGCTAAAAAACGCGGTACGCAAATCAAATTAACGTGTACGAGTTAATATTTCTTCTGGTCAATGTCAGAGATCAATTTATCACCCGTCAAGATGGCTAATTCTAATAATAATTTATGGTTAATTAGTGCTTTTGATATGATTCATTCGTTTGTTTGTGTATTGAGTTTTGATTAATCAATTCAAATTCATAATAATTATAGCTTTACTATTTTATTCAGTATAAATCAATCGGCTTAATCCATTTTAGACCTATTAATGCATGATAGAAATACGTGTTATGTGCCGTGTAAGGTGTTGAGGGGCACTTTGTAATGAGTAATTGAATCGCCCTCCAGTAGTCAATAAAAGGCAGCTTCGAAGATGGTATTGTTTTATTTAGTTCACTTTTGAAGAGAAGAAGATGTGTCCAACTACACTCGTTGGGTTTACTGTACTTATAATTTAATAATATTCAAGATTACATTTAATAATAAATTGTCGTAGTCACGACGTACTAAGTTAGGAATCTAATTTCAATGTGTCCTCCTGGAACCAATGTACTGGGTTATAAAGTGTACATTTTCAGTAAATGGAGGGGATTATAATAGGTTAATTTATGAAAGGTTCAGTTTGGAGCATCGCAAGGTGCATCTAAATAGTCAATCCCTAAAAAGACAATATTGTCCCCTGGGACATCCGCCCCTTGCAGGTGAGAGCATTAAGATAGATAAATTATTAGACGCGTATAGACTTTAGATATAAATCGTCAAATGAGTAGAGACTACGACTAATAAATAACCAT
Source organism: Micrasema longulum (assembly GCF_059751315.1). Lineage (NCBI taxonomy): Eukaryota > Metazoa > Arthropoda > Insecta > Trichoptera > Brachycentridae > Micrasema > Micrasema longulum. The sequence continues at coordinate 178,701 of NW_028277887.1, forward strand.
TGGCTAAAATAAAATGTCAAGCCAAAGATCAAAAATAAAATAGTTACGATACCATATAAGTTATTAAGGTGTGGGAGATGGCAATTATCTAACAAGGGTTTAAGCTTGTTTTGAATATAACAAAAGGCAAAAGGTTGGCACTTAACATACGGAAGAGATTCGCGATTTATTCAACTCGAATTCTTCATACGAACATTGTTATATTTGAATGAAGTTCTAAAGGCAGAATAATATTTCTTCTTTTTCCACATCCGCTCCTAAGTGAATGTGGACGTAACCAGACGCCTCAAGCAGCTCAATCGCAATGGCCGCACTTGTCGGTAATTACCGATGGATATGTGCATCTACCATCTTCCAGGAATCAGCGAGCAGCCTGTTAGTCACATGTTCGGCAGTAACTATGATACTTATGATAAATCATCCAGTTAGAGTATAACTCTACAATATGGACTGTCACCAAAATTCTCTTGAAAGAGTCCAAAAAAAAATATATTTGTGTATAAATTATAAACTTAGAATCAGTCATGAATTTTTAAATTACGATTTTTTACTAAAAACATTAAATTTGTTAAAACTTAACGATAGAAGAAAAATTATAGACCTTTTGATTTTATTCACAATTGTAAATTCAATATGGGATTGCCCTGAACTGTTATCTCTCATCAACTTCAGGGTGCCTGGAAGAATGACTAGACGGGTGCCACCGTTTTGTAGCAACAATTCACGGACAGTGTATACTTTTAATGCCGTATTGAACAGACTTCATGAACTCGGCAATAGTTATTCCCACGTATCGGATATATTTAGTGTAGGGTATTGTTCCTATAAAACAAACCGTTTGAACTTTTTCAAAGATGGTCAATGGTAATTATTTCTATTTATTTATACATCTCATAATAGCACTAACCACAGTAATTTCTAATAAAAATATGTCAATCGAAGCTAAACTGGCAGTGCACAACGGAGTTTTAGTCCCAACACTTATGTATGGAAGTGAAACATGGAACTGGCAGAGGAAGGATGAAAGCCGAGTGAACGCGTTTGAAATGCGATCTCTTAGACGAATGTGTGGGAATCAATGTATGACAGGGTTACGAATGATAAAATCAGGCGAGAGTGTAAATCTGAGACAAGTATAATTGATAAGATTAAGAAAGGGTCTCTGAGATGGTTTGGTCACGTAGAACGAATGGACGACGAAAGAATGGTAAAACAAGTATATATGGCGAAAATGAACGGCAACGTTAGACAAGGACGACCAAGGAAGACGTGGCATGATCAGATAAACCAAAATCTTAAGTCTGGTCATGTCAAAAGCAGACAGAACCGAAGAGCATGTATGACAAGATGTATGAATGTGGAAGAGGCTAGGATTGTATGCCAGGATAGACGTGTGTGGCGGTCCATTCTCTCTGCCTACCCCTACGGGGAAACGGCGTGATGGTAGTAGTAGTAGTAGTAATATATACAATTTTTTGTTCACTTTTCCCAGCTGTTTGAAACAGTACTTACGATACCCTTGTTATATTACTTTAAAATATTTTATTTGTTTTTTTACATTTGTTCTTAAATTGTTTAAACTTTCTAATGAATATGTTGTCTAATTTTAAGGTTTATTTTTTTTTATAAATCTTGTACAATTTTTAGGTTATATTTTTTTATAAATCTTGGGTAAAAGGAAATTTATGTTTTTTTTTTTTTTTAATACTAAGCCAAATATGTTTATAAATTTTTAAATATTATAAATTTTTGTAAAAGGCAGGTTTTTTCCGTTTAAATTAATAAAATAAAATAAAATATCCACAAACTACAAAAGCTACCCCACGGGTATCTTTCTTTATTTTGTAAATCATAATGTTGAAAAAGTGCTTAATTTTTTTATCGTTTACTTTTAAGCATGAACACTTGACAAATTATCAACTCTGCTCGATGTTATTTTTTTGTAATTTTATTGATGAAATTTTAAGTTGCTAGAATTCCACCCGTCCATCTGCATTGTAGCTGCAAGACGATTAGTATTCATATGTTAATATGTAAATGTTATCAAACATAAAACAATAACATTTTGTAAAGGGAGTCTAGATTTTCAACAGTCCGTGCGCTCAGTGGCTGCAATACTTGTTATAATCTACTTACTATTTTTAAAAACGATTATTTTTATTATAATATCATTCTAACACTTAACTTTATTGTCAAATTAAGCATAATGTAAATAGGGGCTAGATTTCTCACCGTACATGCGCTCTGTAGCCGCAAGACGTGCTGGGATATCAATTTATTGTACGGAGCATTTGAGGTTATTTTCACTAAAATGACGCTATATAAATTATTGAACTAAGATAGTAATAATGTTTTGGAATTCATATTTGCGTGATGATCAGATTGAACAGAAAAATACTCGCCAGGGGTGATATCCCAAACTCTCTCGCGGCTGTAGAAGACACTTTTATCTCGCGTATTTTGTTCAGAATAGCACCGCGGGTATTCGTTAAAAATATGTCATCCACTACATATTATATTATTTCAACTTGATGTTGACAGTTAAGGATGTAAATAAGTTACGTCAGCGATTCGATCGATGCTGTCATGTCTAAAGTGGAAACAGTAACCTGTCTGTTGACGCTGTGTGACGTCACCCAGTGATATTGTGAGTTAGACCTTCGTCCGATAAAATCAACAAAATTCAAAATACTTAAATCTAGGCCACACTTTTATAGGCATAACTTGAACCGTGATTTCATTTACGGTTGTTATTTATTTGGTTTTATTTTTATTTATTAAGGAAAAACAACAGTTGTTATATAAGAATACAAAATATAAAAAATAGTACATACATCCAGTTAAAGTTTTTCACAAATATAATGAGAGAACATGTTACACAATAAAGAGAAAAATAATATATTATATAAGGCACTAGCTGACCCGACAGACGTTGTCCTGCTCGAACATTGGCTTGCCTGCATTAGCTGGTTCAGCAAACGTTTTTTCGATATTCAATTTTCGATATACTATATACTAAGTGACGTTTGACATTTCTTTTTGTTAAAATTAAAAATAGTTTTTTTTTATTTTTTTATTACATAACATTTATTAACACAAATGTTTTTTGATTATATTTTTCCCGATCTAACATTACGCGGTGCAAAAGTGGGGCAAATTGGGGGTTTTTTGGACACAGTCCGATGTATTCAAATATGATTTTACGCTCTTTCTGGACTATTCTAAATTCTATAATTATATTATGCCTACATTATAATACTTCAGAGCTTACTGGATTACCGTATTTTTGTTGTCTTTTGATTTTTCTTATCATTCTTGTTTTCAAATAAGATATTAAAATATTGTTATTGTTTTTCGGTTTTCGGTTTTTATTATGTAAAATTGTCAAACTTCAGTATTATTTTAAGATTCTGTTGACCGATGTTATTATTTGATTACGTTTAAATATGCTATGTTGTCACAGACTTTGCAAAGTCACATTTCACAGTGTAACAATGTGTAAAATAAAAATAAAAATAATTATCCGTTTTTGAGATTTTAAATAAAAAAACAATGGTTATATTTAATTTAAGTAAAAACGCGGGTGAAACATCGCATTGATAGTAGAACGATAGTTAAACTGAATTCGTTAATATATTAAACTATAGTAAAATTCAACTTTCGTTTTATAAGTACTTGTTTGTGATTAATTTCCAAAACTAAAAATTGACAATATTTTTTTTATTTTTTTTTATTACATTGAAAACATATTATACATAATTATATACAATATTCCCAAGGAGTTTTTTAAAAAAAAACTCATTTAGTATTAAAATAGTATTGAATTTAGGTAGGTACTTGTTTATGGTTGAATTCCAAAACATAAAATGAATATTTTTTCAAATATGGCATTCTTTTTGCAAACGTCAAACTCCGGTCTTCTCACCAACAAAGGGGTGTACTTATGTAGGAATACGATTTTTAAAAATGTATTGAATTTAATATTATTTTAGTGTTCCCGAAATTCCAATAAAAAGAAATAAATGAGTAGAAATTATTATGAAAGAATCTGATTGAGATCCACAAAAAACAAATGCTGTTTGTAAACGTTCAAAAACAGACTTTTTTTATTCACACAAAAACAACATCTTTCCATTTTTTTGCTAGTGCATTCTCCTCGCATGCAACCCTGGTAGATCGATGAATAAAAGATTTATGCTCCTTACTTCTTTTTTACATATTATATTGAAAAATGTTATATCTACGAACACGCACAGCGTATTCGTAGATATAACATTTTTTTCTAGATATCTATATTTCTCTGAAAACCGCACGTAAATCGGTTAAGCCGTTTAGGAGAAGTTCATTTAGAACTTAAAAACGCGCTGTAGGTAATTGCATTCGTAATACCAGCCCTGGGCTGGCATTCCAAACGCTCTCGCGGCCGTATTATCTCGTGTATTTACATACACAAAACATACACGTGAAAAACTGGTTTCTCGTGCCGCGAGTAATTCAGAATAGCACCCCTGGGGTGGTATTCAGACCGCAAAAGTGCGCGTAGACAACGCATTTTTAACGCGTTTTACTTAATACACATACACGCTAACAGCGCGATCTCTTGGCGCGCAATTCCGTTCAGAATACCAGCCCTGCGTTGCTAGTTGAACGGCTCTAGCGGCTGTAGAAAACACATTTATCTCGCGTATTTGCCTAAAAGTGTTTTCCACGGCCGCGAGAGCGTTTGAAATATTACCCCCGGTAGCATTATTTTCAACCAAACTCATTGTGTGGATATTTAATATATCTAAATATTTTGTGTGGTTCTGGTAGCATTATTTTGAATAACAGATAGGTAGGTCTTTATTACATTTCGATTGCTCACTAACCTAACTTATTGTGTGAATATTTGATATAGATATCTGAATATTTTGTGGTTTTGGTAACATTATTTTGAATGACAAATGCTTTATTACATTTCGATCGCTTATTAACCTAACTTATCGAGTGGATATTTTATATAGGTATCTGAATTCGTGTGGTTTTGGTATTGGTAACATTACTTTGAATGACAGATGCTTTATTACGTTTCGATCGCTTACTAACATAACAAGTATCGTATAATATAGGTATCTGAATATTTTGTGGTTTTGGTAACATTATTTTGAATGACATATGCTTTATTACGTTTCGATCGCTTACTAACATAACAAGTATCGTATAATATAGGTATCTGAATATTTTGTGGTTTTGGTAACATTATTTTGAATGACAGATGCTTTATTACATTTCGATCGCTTATTAACCTAACTTATCGAGTGGATATTTTATATAGGTATCTGAATTCGTGTGGTTTTGGTATTGGTAACATTACTTTGAATGACAGATGCTTTATTACGTTTCGATCGCTTACTAACATAACAAGTATCGTATAATATAGGTATCTGAATATTTTGTGGTTTTGGTAACATTATTTTGAATGACATATGCTTTATTACGTTTCGATCGCTTACTAACATAACAAGTATCGTATAATATAGGTATCTGAATATTTTGTGGTTTTGGTAACATTATTTTGAATGACAAATGCTTTATTACATTTTGATCGCTTATTAACCTAACTTATCGAGTGGATATTTTATATAGGTATCTGAATTCGTGTGGTTTTGGTATTGGTAACATTACTTTGAATGACAGATGCTTTATTACGTTTCGGTCGCTTACTAACATAACAAGTATCGTATAATATAGGTATCTGAATATTTTGTGGTTTTGGTAACATTATTTTTAATGACATATTCTTTATTTATTACATTTTGATCACTCCAGACAAACGGCCGAATCTTTTTTCCCGCTAGTTTTCTAAAGAATCCTTCAGTACATACAGAATTCGAATAAAGGAAAATATAATTGAATAAGGAGTCACTCACCAGCGTCACGATATCCCCGGGGTTGGAAGCGGCGATCCTCCGCAGCCTCTCGTACAGCAGGTCCAGCAGGCCCTGGTGCGCGGCGTTGAGGCGGTCCAGCTGGCGCGCCACGCGCTCCGCGCCGCCCTCCGCCGGCTTCGCGCGCCCCGCGGCCGGGGGCGCCATGGACGGGTGCACCTCCTCGCCCAGCCACTCGCCGTAGCGCTGGCAGCGGGACGAGTAGATCTTCCCGGCGAGGCGGGTTAAGGGTTAATGTTAATAGCGGTTATAGGTTAGGTTGACGGGGCGAGCAATAGAAACGTCCAATTATACTGTCTTTACATTTTTTGAGATTTTTGCAAATAAGCGAAGGTTTAATTGATGAATTTTGACAACCGTCGTCAAGCGGAAGCGGTACGGTCGGCTGGGCATATACTACGGATGCCTTCGGGGGTGGTATTCTAAATCTTCTCTATCCCCTAGATAGTGATTAAGGGGTTTTGATTTTTTCCATGCGTTTACACTTTGCTTCATATCTGGCCACACTGGTGATTAAACACCCAATAAATATGATCACGTGAAATCACACAGGACGATTGTCATTTAGAACATTATTGCGACCCTAAGCATTACCCAAAATATTTAATTAGATTGATTCGACCAAACCGTTTTAGTATTTTTCTGTTTTTTAAACAATTTTATACATCATTCGACGTTTAATCACCGGTGTGATGAAGCAAAGTGTCGTCGCTTTAAAAAAATAAAATTCCCTAAATTAACCACTCTCTGGGGGGGGGTAGAGAACATTCAGAATACCACCCCTGAGAGCCTTAACCACGCTCGCATACTTTACAAGGCATCGGGTTCTCGACGCCCTGGACGTCCGCTGCGGACTGTCCGTCAGCAGTTCATGTCACGACTACGGGACGCGGACCTGCCTTGGAAGTCGACAGAGATGCCTGGAGGCTCTTTGTGGACGCCATATGCTCCAACAAGGGAGCGGGCATGGAATGATGACGATGATTGCAAAAACAGGCGAATACATATCCCTACATTCGCATACCAAACCGAAGCAATAGCAACTTCCAATTATTTAGGTTCCATTATCTTTCCTTTTTCGCACCTGATGGTGCATTTTTGCCATAAGATGATCAGTCTTGCGCTTCAGAAATATTCTAGTATACATTTTAAAAATGTTATAATTAAAATGTTTTCAATATAAAATGACATTTCTTTTGCTTCCAAATAATTATCGAGGATGCTTTTATATGCAATAAGGGTTTGGCAAATTGCACGACAAAGTTAAAAAATAAATTTTAAAATATTAAAGTTAATATTTATGTCAATATATTCATAAATAGTATCCTACCTAACTGTCCACACGAGCATCCATCAATTGTATATTTATATTTTTACTTGACAGAGCACTGTACTTGTACGCATACTGAGAAACTGCCTTTGGAGCGAGGGCATACTTATCTGACATTCCTTATATCTAAGTAACACTCAGCAGAATGTTTCCGATGGCAAAATGCAAGTGATTTATTTTTCTTAAAAATGCCATTTTCACATAGAAAAAATATCACATGCTTGAAAAAAAATTATAGAATAAAATTTTTTATCAAATAGTTTTTCCGTGATCTGAAAATCACAGATTTCACAGAATTTCATTTACTATTGAAACGAAAATGTTCTTTCTAAAAAATCATTCACCTCTGATGCAAACACAATTCGATCTCTCTCATTTTTTCACACTTATCCATTCAATGTTTTTGACATGAAATGATACAAAAAATGAACTTTTCTAAAGCCATGCTTGAAAATAAATCCACTACATACTTCAATCCAATTGAAAAATACCACCTTTTCCGATTGAAAAATATCACCTTTTCCGATATCAAAACAAATTTAAAAATATATATATATCTTAAATATATCCATAGAATGTATATAGGAAACCCACTCAACAAAAAAAAAACATTACACATATTGTTTTTTTATTTGTTAATAAATTTGTAAAAACCACTTTTGTTTCAATCAATTTCACAATCTGTTTGAATTAAATGCTAACGTAAAAATATATTCTAATTTTCATAAGAATGTACTATAAGCCACGCAGGTTAACGCCCTGTACCCAATCTAAAATTAATATTTTTAATTACTACTACTACTACCATTACGCGATATCCCCGAAGGGTAGGCAGAGGATGGGCCGCCACACGCATCTATCCTGCGGTGCTATTCTGAACCGCTCTCGCGGCCGTAGAAAACACCTTTATCTCGCGTATTTCCATACAAAATACGTGAGATAAAAATAGACATGACCAGACATAAGATTTTGGTTTATCTGATCATACCACGTCTTCAAGTTGGACGTCCTAACAATGAGGTACTCATTTCGAAACTGGTCTTATAACTCAAACATATGTGGTTTATACAAATTTATATATAAAAAGGTGAATGAAATTTTTGATAATAAAAATCATTTTTTCAATCTTCACACGTCAACCATTTATCGGATAATTCAAGTCAATCACTCTTTCGTCGAAAAATACAATATACTCTAAAAACCATAAACAATTAATAAATATGATTTTATGTGTAAATTAGAATAAATGTGTTAATATAGAATTGTATGCAGCGTTAGGTGAAGTCGTACTATCCGAAAGATAAGCAAAAATATCTCCCACAACCGATGGCAGCAAAAATGTATATTTACAAATGAAAACAAATGAATAATGATTTTTTCAAAATCTCCAGAAACAAACGCAGGCCGCTTTTCTCTTTTCTCGGTTCGAAACTCGACTAACACAAAAAGCTGCAATTTGATACATAAATATCAACTCCGATAGCTCTGAACAACACACATAAACGTCCATTCTGTAATACGTACATTCGTGAATATTCAGCATACTTTAGACATAAAATTATTTGCATGTTTTAATGTAACCATATTTATTTTAGCATTAAGATTGCTTCACATATTCGACAAGTTTAGATAATAATTTATTTGACTGGTACTTTAGTAAACATCGGTGGCAAAAAGGCTAAGTGACTGATTCGAATTGATTTTTATTGGACCAAAATATGAATACAAACAAAATAAAATATTTGAGGCGTTGAATTGAGCAAAATATCCGGCGAGGGCCTTCGAGCAATGACCCAATATTATGAAGACGCAATACTCTCCAATAGCAAAAATTTTTGCCTTTTAAATAGTTTCACTCTCAAAGTTTATCGTTTAAGAAAGGTAAATAAATGACCTCGAAGATGCGAGTATAAAAAAGAATCTAATGCAATAAATACGGTGACATTTGAACAGTCGTTTCAGTAATCTATTGGCGGTGGAGATAATTACCTTGGCTTCCCTAATGAACCGGCCGCCCTCCATGTTAACTTTCTCGATTTTAGGCGTTCTCTCAACAACGCTTGTCAGAAGGTTCTGCAAAAACCGTCGGTTATTGTAATCGGTTAGGGGAACAGTATGTACAGGGTGATCCCTATTGTTAACATTATTAGATGTGGACTAACGAGGGTGTATCTACAAACCAGGTTCAACCGTGATGCGAATTTTATTTAAAGATCTATGGACATTATGTAAATATGAGAAGAATGTACATAGTTCTGATAAAGAAATGAACATATTTTGTTGACAAACAGGAATATGACTATAATTCATAAACAAGAATGTAACTTTAAATTATAAATAAGAATGCAACTTTTATGCATAAACAAGAATGTAATATTGATTCATTTGATTAATAATAATGTTACTATGATTGATAAGTGAGAATTTTACTATGATCGTTAAACAATAATTCAACTAAGATCAATAAACTAGAATTCAACTAATCGATAAACAAGAATGTAACTATCATCGATAAACAAGAATGTAACTATCATCGATAAACAAGAATGCAACTATGATCGATAAACAAGAATGTAACTATGATCAATAAACAAGAATTTAACTATGATCAATGAATAATTATTCAACTAAGATCAATAAACTAGAATTCAACGATGATCAATGAAAAATAATGTAACAATGATCAATAAACAAGGAAGTAAATCGATAAAGGAGAATGTAACTATGATTGATAAACAAGAATGTAACTTTAACAAAAAAAACATAAATGTAAATATAATTGATAAACAAGAATGTTACTGTGATCGATAAACAAGAATGTAACTATGATAGATAAACAAGAATGTAACTTTGATTTTAAAAAAACATGAATGTAAATATAATTGATAAACAAGAATGTAACTATGATCGATAAACAAAAGTGTAACTATGATCGATAAACAAAAATGTAACCATGATTAAAAAAACATGAATTTAATTATGATTAATAAACAAGAATGTAACTAAGATCAATAAACAAGAATGTGACTATGATAAAAAAACATGAATTTAAATATGATTAATAATCAAGAATGTAAATATGATTGATAAACAAGAATGTATGTTTGATCAATAAACAAGAATGTAACTATGATAAAAGAACATGAATTTAAATATGATTAATAAACAAGAATGTAACTCTGATCCATAAACAAGAATGTGAATATGGTTGATAAACAAGAATGGAACTATGGCCCAAAGAAAATATTGGAACTACGATAGATGAGAATGTAACCAGGAAACATTTGTGAGAATGTATCGATAATCCATTTATGGAAATGTAACTACATACCATAATATTATATTTGATAATGAAAAAAAACTAACTATTTAAAATAGGTAATAACTCTGGTTTGTAAATACTCATACCTTAATAAATATTGTGTTGTTTACTGGTAAAGGTAACCACCAAAAAAAAAACAGGATTTCTTGAACTCTTTTACTGTGCCAAGCATCTAATCATTTTGTTTTGGTGATTATCTTTGAAATTCACAAATCACTGAGTTACTTTACCAATTTCCATTTAGCGGATTGATCTTTATTTTTTTTAATACTGAAGGTTTAAATAGCTGTCTAAATACTAATATAACTTTAAAAAGTAACAGAATGAAATGTCTTATTTAATGTTACATACAAGAGTATTTAAATGCATAAAATATACCACTGTAATAAATGTTAAAAGTGAAACTATACACAGGTAAAAACAATTAGTTGTGTTTTGTATTAACAAAGAATTTCAGCAGAGTTCAAATTGTTTAATGTTATAAAAATAAGTATTGTTTACATTCAGAATTTAAGTTTTAGTTTAAATTTGTTTTTACTATTTTTAGAATCAATTTAATGTTTTACTGAAATTCCTTGTGTAGATTTAGACATACAAAAATTATTTACAAAAAATTAAATATAAAGATGATTCTGGCTTTGATAATACGGGAAGATCAATCTGCTTTTGAAACTAGACATGGGTAACTCAATTTTGAACCGGTTCAAAAAGATGGTTCGAACGCTTTGAGCTGTTGAGCTGCAGCTCAAATTTCTTATAAGTGGCTCACAGCGGTTCATTGTGAGTTTCGTTTGAGTCGTACGTGTACGAAACACTTCAGGTCAGCTGAGTAAGCGCGATAACGGTGATTTGGTGAGCCATACATTTATTTGAGCTGATCTGCGAGCCGGTTCAAACTCCAGCTCAAGTATTTGAGCAGCGAGCTGACCTGCAGCTCATAAAATAATCTCGAGTTACCCATGCCTATTTGAAACTGTCTCGATTATGAATAAGCCCTTGTTATTTTGACAGTGGACTGCTAAAATGCAACAGAGTTTATTATCATACGACAAATCCATCATTTTACTAATGATATCCATAAAATTAATCGATCAGTTTTTGTTAGGGAGAATCGTTCCCAAAAACTATCAAAACCAGGTATATTAAAGTTGTTAAACTAAAATCTAATGTTTTCTATACATCTGTCAATAGGTTATCTTTAAAATATTAATTCCACTCGTTTAATATTTGGTTTAAATGTTATTTTATTAATTTAACACACACATATACGTATGAGTCTGTGTGATACAAATGAGCATGCGAGTATGGCATTGCTACTGCAATGCTTTTTTTTGTTATATTGTGCAAAATCTAATATATACTATAAATAAATACCGGACACAAGTTTGTCACGTGCTGTGAAATATTTTATATTCCAGATCCGGCATTCATTTTTGCTCGAGTTAAGTTATTGTTCAAACATCTACGATTATTTTTAGTTTTTTCTAAGATGAAACTAAAAGTTAAAAGTATTTCTAAAATGATATTAGTTTTAAAAAAGGATAAAATCAAACCGTTTTCCTCTGTATAAGAGAGACGACGTCATAAAACAGATGATCAGATGTTGAAAACAGCAAAAACCAACAAAATTACTGTCATCGCAAGCAAAAAAAATCAAGTAGATCACATATCAAATCATGCCTAAGAATAAAAAAACACATTAGAGATTAAGATTTTGAAGATCGCTCCGCTCCAAATTGCTGTGCTGTTGGTTTGTCGACATTTAAAGAAATGCTGGAAGAAATTCGTGAAAGATATTAATCGAAGATTTTCAGCTGAACTCAGGGTCATGACCTGCAAAAAAGACGTTAATCATCCGTAAGTGTCCGGAAATATACGGTACTCTGGACTAACCCTGGTTTGATCAAGATTCTCTTTGGGTTTGACTTCAGGAGGAGGCTGCGTCTGGAGTTTGGAGTATGCATCGTCAATCCATTCAGTCTCCTTCTCCAGACCGGCCTGGTAGTTCTTCATCAGGTTGTACGCCGCTTCGCAACTACGCAATCTGAAAGGAAAGTAAAGGATTGTGTAACAAATAAAATTAATAAAAAACTTTACACCATGAATGGATTTAAAGAGACACACAACCAACTCTAAAAATTTGTTGGTACGGTAAACATGTTGGTTCTTTCAACACAAGTTTGCCAAAGGCAAGAGAAAAAATAGAAACTACTTTATTGGATTGAGGAAAAGAGGTTATTAAATTGATCACTGATTAGGATTAAATTGATGGGATATTATCAATTTGCCAAAATTATTGTAAAATATTTTGGTAGCCTTGAAATGCTTTTCGGAAGCAACCAGATTTTTATATCCGACAGAACCCATAAAAGGACCACAGATAGTAGTGAGAAGCAACATTCAGTAATAATCAAGAGAGCGAATGATCATACAATAATAAATACGATTTTAAAAATTGTTTCTTCTTTACCTGTCCACCAGCTGTGCACAGACGTTGTTCCACCTGGTGTTGAGTTTGTCGACATCTCGGTCTAGCCTCTCCAGGTCTGGGTGCTTGGCGCTGCGTGGCAGCGAGGAAGTGTGAGGCAGGGCTGAACGAGACTTGTCTGTCACGCGTCGACAGTTGTCCCAGTCGTCGTTCATTTGATCCACTTGAATCTGCTGCTGACTCACGGCCGTTTGGAGATGGACTAGATCTTCATGGATCTGAGAACAATAACAATATTAATTTTTAGATACAAGAAATGATTTTACAAAATTAATAATCTAATTAATGCCATGGCTACTATCAGGTAAAAATTCTGAAAAATAATATCGAGTAAGGATAATTCCGTCTTGTAGCGTAGTGGTTGGTGCATTTAGCAGCCATGCTTAAGGTTCTGAGTTCGATTTCTCACTAAGTCGACACGAGAAAGTGGTTTGAAGGGTGGTCAAACATTGCAATATTTCTGCAATGAGAGAGGTCTGAGATCTAACATCTATCAGCGTAAATATTTAGAAAATATGATTAATGGTTACAGACAAAATTCTTATAAAACCGGAGGTGCACTGACAGTGAAAGGGGAAATGAAAGCAGTAAATGTTCATTTTAAATAGCGCAAATATTAAAAAAAATATATTTTAAAAGGGGGTAATTATCTGATCATCATAGCTTGAAGTTTATTTTTGCATTGTGCGAATCTGAAAACAGGCCATAAGACCTCCAGAACGGATCCAATTAAGTGGAGGGGGTTTTCAATGCAATATTTCACTGTCTCTAGAGTAGCACCTAAAGCGTAATACTGATCACCTTATTTTCATGTAACAGGTGATAGAGATACGCCACATTTAGTGTTCCAACGATGATGAGTAATATAATAACAATATTCTTGGAAAAGTAATACTGTACAAAGTAATTAACAAAATAGTTAGGTCAATTAATTGATGATGAAGCTAAGATTTAACAGCAGGTTTTTCTCAATTTTTTTATCAATGTACTAAACAAACTACTTACATCCTTCAAAAGGTCAGCATCATTAGGAAGATCACTGTACTGGGCAAGTTTCAGTTCAAACTCGGATATCACTTGTCCATTCTCTTCGAGGCTGTTCAAGATGATCTCTACACACTTCAGTCTGCAAAAAAAGAAAAATATGAAAAGGGTATATTTGATTGTTGATTGTGTTAATCTGTTCAAATGAATGCTTTATGTTTTTTGATGAATGGGTTTGAAGTTGTTTCTCACCTGTCCACGTAAAGTTTGGATGTAGACCACATGCTCTCCCATTTGCCCATCACCTTGTCCAGGGTCTTCTTCATTGCTGGGGTCTTCAATGCTATTCCTAATAGGATGAAGAATAAAACAATTTTAAAAAGGTAAGGTTAGGACATATTTGATGAAATTGAGAAATATGGATGAAGTAAGGGTGATAACGAGTTTCAGGTTATAATGGATAAGGTGGGATAAGACGAGGGTGACGATGGCCCCAGACCAGTTGGAAGAGGCAAGGGTGAAAATGGTTCTAGACCAGGTCATAACATACAGGTCAGACAAAGCAAGGATGATGATAGTGCCAGACCAGTTGAAAGAGGTAAGGGTCATAATAGACGTGAAGTCAAGGGTGAAGATGGCTCCAGACCAGGTCATAACAGGCGGGTCAGACGAAGCAAAGGTGACAATGGTCTCAGACCAGTTAGAAGATATAAGGTTCATAATAGACAGAACAGATGAGGTAAGGGGGAAGATGGTTCCAGAACAGATCGTAACAGACGGGTCAGACGAAGCCAGGGTGACGATGCCCAGACCAGTTGGAAGAGGTGAGGGTCATAATAGACAGGTCGGATGAGGCAAGGGGGAAGATGGTTCCAGACCAGGTCATAACAGACAGGTAGCATGAGGCAAAGGCGACGATGGTCCCAGACTAGATGAAAGAATCACAATAACAGCAAGGGTGACAGTGGCACCAGACCAGTAGAGGAGCACTCACCGCGGAAGGTCTCCTGCATCTCGTCGATGTCGGGCGCCAGCGCCCTGGCGTCCGCCTCCCAGTCCTTGTGGTCCAGCACGAGCTGCTCCAGCGCGGACAGGTCGCGCGGCACTCCAGCGGCCACGCGCTCGTGCAGGCGCCGCTCCAGAGCGTCCAGCCGGCCGCCCGCGCGGCCCGACTGCTCGCTGAAGATGCGCGCCGCGTTCTTAGACTCCTCTGCAAAAAAAAAAACATTAATTTAACACAATGTAAATCGACACATTATGTTGCAATAGAGATTAATAACGTTTTTGAGAAAGGAATATGGAAATCATGGGATTTACGGGACGTGCGACCTGTCATTGGCTATAAATGCCTTGATTTCTATAATCAAACAAGCAAACCATCACGCCGCTTCCCCGTAAGGGTGGGCAGTAAAGGTACAAAAAATAGTTAACAATTTATATATTTTTAAAAAATCCCGAATCTATTATTTTCAAGGAAACTAAACGTTGACGCGTGGGGGGGGGGGGGTTAGAAAGTGAAAGGGCTAGGAGGTTGAAAGTTACACGATCGGTTAATTTTTAAATTAAAAAGTGGGCAGTGCTCTATGCACCGTTAGCTGCGGAATTATGATGATTCAAAATAAAATACTTTAATTGTTTTTTTATTATTTTTTTAAATTTCATTATACATTTTAACAGTTTTAACATTTCAATTTTCTTATTAATCAATGTATTTTACTTTTATGTTTAAATATACAGGAGTGTACAATGCGACGCGTTTTATTTTGGATACCTGGATAAAAAAAATGGAAGTTTAGCCCTACGGGAAATTGGATACAAAAAATGTTTTCTTGAGCGCGGTAAAAATTAGAGCATTAAATTGTACGGCAAAGTTTCTTGAAAATGTACGAAAAAATATTTTAATAAAAACGAACTACTTTAAACGACATCACTGGTTCATACGAATCAACCAATGATAAGAGAGATGCGAAAGATATCCGGTTTGCTTACCGTTAAGGAACAATCGGCAGAACTGACGGAGAACCTTTGACGTCACACAAGGAGTTATTTCAGAAATACAAAACTTTAAAAAATCATAGCGCTGACAATACGAAACATAAAATTTAAAAAAATAATTTTGGCTTAGTTTAATAGTCTATTAATAAATAAAAAAATAAAAACTCATCTGCCTACACAATAAAAATAAATAAATAAATTACCATTGCTATCACTACTCGTACTTTTGGATGACGCAAAAAACGACTTTTTGAACTTTTTCATTATTTTGCACTAATTCACAAACTTTAACATTCACGAGATCATTAATTCACATAAACAAAAAACGTTATAATAATTATATCAAAATTGTAAGATTTTATCTGTAACTCACGAAAACCACCCCCCTGTAAAATTAGTTGAAAAGGCTATATCTATCAAATTTTAAAATCGATAATTCACTGATTTTTGTTTATTTATTCCGTGTTTATATTTATATATTCGCGAACGCGACGCGTGCCGTGTACTATAAAGTCGTGTCTTCGCGAACAGACTTGTAGAAACTAGGAAGATTCGAAGATTCGCAGGACTAAGAAGGATAGGTGATTAGTAATTTATAAAAATTATTTCATTAGCATGCTAAATTAAATAGCATAATTTTGGCTTTGCAATTGCTATTGTTTTGTTCTAAATTATATTTCAGGATTACAAGCTTAACAAATGAGGGTACTATTTGCAAACCCGGCAAAATCTATCTTTCTTTATTTTGAGCAAATCAAAAAAAAATATATAAAAAATTATAATCAGTAACTATTTTATACGTAAGCAGTGATGACATAAGCATGATTATGAAGAAACAGTAGTGAAATAAAAAAATAATATTTTATTCATTCCAACTTTACAATATTCAAGTAGAGGTTGCCATGTTTGCAACAAACCCGATAATTTAAAAGTCAAGTTCTTACAAATAAATACGTATTTTTAACTGACAATGTTATAATTGTTGTAAAAAATTGTATTCTGAATATGTTTCAATTGATTTATCATTTTTTTTAGATTTTGGAAATGCCGGGTTTCCTCAAAAGTGTTTTATAAACATGCGAATCCCGAAGAGATTTGGAGATTTCTTAAAATAATTTCTCAACAAAACGATTGATCACCCAGTTTCGGCAAAAGCCGACTGTTATCTGCTAGAAAAAATAGGCATTTCAGGGCCCCTATTCTGATGGGGAGTTAAAATTTATCTTCAATTTTATCTACAAAGTAAAATTAAGTTTTCTGTATGAAAAATAGAATATGTTCAAAATTTATTTTCCTAAACATGTTCAATTACCGGTTACCAACGAAGATACTTTGAGTTTTCATACAAATATACACAGTTTCGTACATACATATGGATATTAGTTTATACCGTCTAAGGTAGCCGTTCATTATCGCGGCCCAGGTCTCATTTGATTTAATTTGATGACTTATCAGTAAAAAAGGTCAACGAATCTCGACAGAAGATCGACAAAATAAATTGTTTTACTTAAAAAATTTCAACTTTAAATTCGTGAATCACTTTGTAAAGCATCTTTAAAAATACATAACTGATTGAAAGAGAAAAATATTATTTTTCGTCACCGCGGCTCGCAAGAGATAATTATTAATCCTCTTATAGACACCGCGCATGTGCATTATAAGTGGGCATATAAAATAATAAAATGACCAATCAGTAAAAAAGGTCAAAACATCTCGATGAAGGACCTTTACGAACTTGTCAGCGTCGTAGATTGATATTTCTATCCCTGATCTTACTGACAATAAACCGCGGCATAAACAAATGAAATTCCGACTCGTAGATTGAGAAACAATGAAATAGTGTTCATCGATCAGCATAGAACAAACTATGGCCTTAATTCTCCCATTATATCCGGGATAAAATATTATCTTTATATAATCACTTCGTAAAGCGCCCTTGAGGTAGTTATATATATATATTACGAAAATGGCGCTATATAAGTTATCTATCATAATAAATGTAAATGCGAAATTATTACTTATTTAGCAATTGCTAATGCAATGGACTATTGCGGTTTCACGACGCTAACGCTTATTATGATATTAGAACTGGACCATCAATTGGTAGACGGAGGCGTTCTACTCTCACATATTATTGGGATTGGTCAACCGCTCTGTTTATTAAATCTGACGGTCAAGAATCAAGAAGCAATACTAGGCCGGTATGGTAGAACCGTTCCGAATAAAATAATCCGATATTATTGACAAAATTAAATATCACTCCTTTAAATTCCATGGTGTCGATCATCGGCCTCAATGTTCTCAAAAATATCTCCTTAGTCCTTAAAACTCTCTTCTGTTCCCTAGTTCGCCCGCACCTAGAGTATTCCTCTATTATCTGGTCTCCATATTATGATGTTCACATCAAAAATATTGAATCAGTTCAACATCGATTTTTAAGAAAGATAGACTGAAGGTTGGGCTTATCCAGAGACCAATACACGTATAATGAGTTAGAAACAAGCTTAAATATATCTTCTCTTCAAGGCCGTCGAAATAAATACGACCTTATAGTCCTATTTGAAATTCTCAACTCGCTCTTTGATGCGCCTGAACTACTGAGCTTAATAAAATTAAATATCCCAACTAGAAACCTCAGACAAAACTTACTCTTTCATACCGATAACCATAGAACTAACTATATTTTTCATTCCCCTATGCCCAAAATTCTTAGGTCTGCTAACAAACATACCAGTCTTGATTTCTTTGATAACAAGTTGTCTTCTTTCAAACGACCTCTGAATCAAATTAAATTATAAACACCTCTCTCCCGCTTCCACTGCCACCAAGTCTACTAAATACCATTGTGTCTTTCTACCCTTTATAATAATTTACATATATGTCCTTAAAAATGCCCATTGGGGGTATACTCGTATATAAATAAATAAATAAATTGGTGACCAGCCGCAAGAAGATTTTCAGCTGAAGCCCAAACCGAATTTTGCTTCTGTTCTAGTTTCGGCCAAAGCCGCAACAGAAACTTATTTAAATAAGTTTAAAAGTCAACAAAGTTTTAAGTATATCCAAATGTGTGCAGACTGGCTGGATTTCAGATCTACATTTTATCTCGAAATTATTTTTCCGTCCAAGCTGCTAGACTTTGGTTTGACAGCTACTTCTTCATATAAAAATGCACTTTCTCTAGCCACCTTCAAGACACGCCTGAAACATTGCTATATATTCCCAGAATCCTGAACTCCCTGATAGGGTGGGGCCAATATTTTTTTTCCGAATTTCGAAATGAAAGGGGTCTAAAAAGATGCCTTTTGGATCACTCGGAATGCAAAAAATATTTTTTTAAATATTAGATACTACTTTTGGCCCTGGTTGAGGGCCAAAAATAGTACCGGCACCGATAAGGGCATGTATGAAGGTCATAAAAACGTAAATAAGACATTGTTATAAATTCAATATTACAACCAGAATTATCTTATTTTAAAAAAAAAAGAATACAATTCTATAAAAAAAGGTTTAAACTAAAATATTATTTTTAATTTTACCAAAGGCAAAATTTAAGTAGAAATAAAGTAAAATGTCACAAAAATGTATGTGATTTAAAATGCTTGTATTTCTTTTCAAAAACAAAAATTCAAATTTTGCTTCGGCCACTTTCTTGTTCAATTTATTATCTATAAATTATTACAACAAATTTTAGTTAAATACTTATCACTTATTGGCAGCATTATCTGCATGGCATGGCATGTGATGTTAATGACCTTATCTCCCTTAGTGGATTCACTACTTTTTTCCTTCTTAAAAGTGTTTTTTTATGTATATTTATTCTACTTGTGTAAGAAAAGGTTTAAAGCGTATATATTGTTGTTGTATATTTAGTTATAAAGGTGCTAAACTTGCTTTGTTTCTTTGTTGTTCTCAATATGTGTTATTTTCTAAATGTTAATATTATTTATGTCCCGAATTGAGTTGTTGTAACTCCTGGGAATGTAATTTAACGTATTATACTTGTAAAATACTTTGTGGTATATGATTTATAAATAAAATAAATAAATAATATAAAAAAATATTTTTCAGGTGAATAAATAAAATCGGCTTCGCAGTGTATATATATATATATAGTTGGATAATTTATAAAGCGCCATTTTTGTGAAAATCACCTCAAGGGCGCTGTACAATTAATAAATACCCCAGTACGTCTTGCAGCTACAGAGCGCATGGACGGTTGGGATTCTAGTTCCTCGTTTTCAATTAAGATCAATCAAAAATTATAATAGATAGGAGCTAGATTACAGGACGTCTTGCAGCTACAGAGCGCATAGACAGTTAGAAATTTAGCCCCCATTTACACATTTTAAAAATTGACAAATAAATTTAGTGTATTACAAAATAATAATAATATGAATAGTATTTTAAAAATTGACAAATAAATTTAGTGTATTACAAAATAATAATAATATGAATAGTAAAAAGGAGTAAGATTACAACACGCCTTGCTGCTACTAAGCGCATAGACGATTGGAATTCTAGACCCCGTTTACAAAATTAAGGTATTTTAAAGTTGATATATTAAAGCCAGATAACCAATCATCGTGCAGCTACAAAGCGCATGGATGAGAGGAATTCCAGCAAAGTTAAAACAATATCAATAAATTTATAAAAAATAGAGTATAGTAGTAAATTGGTCAAGTGTTCATACCAAGAAGTAAGCAATAAAAAACTAAATAAATCAAACACAGTAATGGTCAGCGCGTTTGCCTACCATGCAAGAAGTCACGGGTTCGATTACCGACATGGTTGATATGAAACATTAATTTAAAAGGGTGTTTTCACACTATATTATTTCATAGTTCCTGGACTGATAACTGAAGCGTAAGACTGATCATCTTGCTTTCTTGTACTTAAAAAAAAAGGATTAACTCGCTAAGCCTCTATTTAGAGGCTTGTCAGCAGGTGGGATAGAGGGGATATGGAAGGAGGTTATGAAAAATACACTGCAACACCCAGACCAATTGAGAAAAAAATATTTCTTGAATTTTTTTCTTGCAACGGCGGGAATCGACTCCGCGACGCCAGTTTCACAGTTAGCCGTCTTACCAACTGCGCCACGGCGCCTATCTGTATGATCAAGATACGCTGCGATCGGTGTACCAATGCAGTGCCCTATGCACCAGTAGGTGCGGAAAGGAAATTATGATGATGATGAATAAAATTAAAATTTAAAAAATCATTTTCTTGTTTTTGATGGGTTTCATTATAAATACGTGTACGTATTACATACTAAAAATTCCTATCATCAACAAAACAAAATAAAAAACAAATTAACCTGTTTACAAAATAGAAAAATGCGCATGTCCAAAGCCATAAGAAAAAGGCGGTTCGCGATACGAAACCTAAATTAATGGGAATTAGGAATTTCGATATTCAATTAAATGTCAATTTTAATTTTACAATACCAACATTATATTGTCAAGTTCCAGTTCCCATGGCCAAAATATCCAAGAGTCAGAGCCGTGCGCAATTATCCAATCAGTTGATTGCTTAATTGATAAGTTGAAACTGTCCGATCGACATTATCTGGTCCGCGAGTCACCTCCGTCGTCCAGTCTCCATCTGTTCATCTGTTGGCCTGCGCGTAATTTGGGAGGCAATTTTTACTAATCAAACAGCCATTACGCTCGGCTCACTGTCACCCACATTTAGAGAAATCCCACAGGCAATTTGACGCTATTATGCCATCAGTATTTGCAGTTTCCTCCTGTCGCGTCTGACGTGATATTACTATGATGCGTCATGTTTTGCTGTGCTTTATGATGACCTTGTTTTGATGCGAAATTAGACCGTTATTGTCTGTCATAAAGATTAATTTATTACTGTTGTATTTTAAGTTTTATAGAATCAGATTGTGTCTGTATGGTCATGATGGGGTCTTGCTGGAACAGACGGGGTACACTGTAGCAATAATATTTTTCTTTACTGCAATACCGTATTTCCTACGGCCAATAGAGAATCGGGTTGTGGTCCCGTGGCTAGTGTTGCGGACTCACGGATCAGAGGTCCGAGGTTCGAACCCCACTCTACCCCAACTTGATTCCCATTTTCTAATAGTGAGTTATTAACAACTCGTTGAAAAAGGAAGACGTGGCATGATCAGATAAAGCAAAATCTTAAGTCTGGTCATGTCGAAAGCAGATAGAACCGAAGGGCATGTATGACAAGATGTATGAATGTGGTAGAAGCTAGGAATATACGCCACACACGTGTATCCTGGCATATTGCGTACCCGTACGGGGAAATGGCGTGATGGTAGTATTAGTAATAGTAGTAACATTCTAACTAAGCTAAAATGACATATTATATCAAAATTGAGTGTATGATAAACGAAAGATGTGGGATTTCAGTTGAGATCTGAACTCAACAATGTTTTGAGTGTGTCCAAATATTTGCAGACTGGCTGGGTTTCCTCCCTGCGTAGTTATTTAGATCAAAATTTGTTGCGACAGGGAAAACATTTTTGAGATGGAAATATGGAATTTACAGGGCTCATGACCTGGAAGAGTTCAGGAAATGTGGATGTTAAAACATACACATAGGTAGAATGAAGAATATTACACACTTAATATTATTTTTTTTAACCGTGATATTTTCCTATAACAGTAGCTCAATCATGAATAACTATCGACGTGCTTAAAAACATGCTAAGCATTTGAGCGATCACAATGAACAATAATGAACATGTTAAGTTATCGCAGTCATAAGTCAACGCGTGTGTAATCTCTAAGTCAACGCTCGTGTCGGTTTGTTTTTTGTTTACCTCGTAAATAAATACAGTTCACTGGCGGAAAATCGGCGTTTACTACAAAAAAAAATACAATATATTGCATTTGCAAAATAGTAAGAAGTATCTAATACAAAAAAATTAAAATTAAATTACGATTACTATGGCGACTGCTTGATATCTTGTTATTTGCTTGCCAACCGCCGGCTAAATGCAATAAATAGCATGATAATAAATAAATAAAAATAGCAGTTGTGGAATATTTTCCATATTTACACCTGTGAAATTCAAATACGTGATTGCCCAGCAGGATTATACGTCGCGAAACGTAAATATTTTGACATTTAATATTAGGTGTTCGCGGATGTTCCATTGTGATCGCGAATACGGTGAACAACCGTGGCGAGAAATTGTTATCACGTCGCTTATTAGCACGTCGATAGTTATTTGTGATTGAGCTACTGATTTTGAAAAAATATTTTTTTACATTTACATTTTTTTTTGCACCACAACAGGCCAGGAGGCCTAATTACAGTGGTGAATTACATCACAGAGCACCCAGGCTTGAGAAAAATCACATTTTTAATTTTTGTGTTCTCACCGGGAATCGAACCCGGGACCTTCCGTGCGTGAGTCAAGCGTCTTGACCACTACACCACGGAGGCCGCCACTGTTTCACTGTTCCCCATCGTAGCCTAAGTACCGATAGTATTTCTTGCCAAAGGCAGCGCTGTGATTGCAATTTCGCACATGCGTGATACTTTCCTTGGCCTTTTTATTAAAAAAATCATTCGCTGTTTGAATAATCGAGAGAGCTTCATTGTTTCAGGTTCTGACTATCTAGAAACTTCTTGTGGCAGGATCTATTGAGAAGGAGTTGACGCTATTATGAGCTAGCTGACCGTTGTGCCCACTCTGCGGTGCTTGTTTGAAATGCCGAATAAAGTTGAAAATTCTTTGCGAGGTAAAAGGAGGAAATCTAATTTTTAAAATTCTATCAGTGATTCAATTTCTTTGCAATTTTTGGTGAATCATTTGGGTGGAAACAGCGAATGATACTGATTGATATTTACAACAGTCAGAATTCATATGCTCAATAAAACATAATACATTTTAAACCATAAAAAACCAGCCCACTTTTAATCAAAACAATAACACAGATAATCTTGTCCAAGTCAGAAATTTATGTTAATAATATGTTCGCGGACATTTCTTTCTCATAGGAACAAGTCGTATGGACGCATATAAACAAATATATAAAACAACAAAAACAAACCATCACGCCGTTTCCCCGTAAGGGTAGGCAGAGAGGATAGAACGCCACATCACTCTATCTTTGCATACAGATCTCGCTTCTTCTACATTCATACATCTTCTCATGCACGCGCGCCGATTATTCCGACTTTTTACATGTCCATCTTCAAGTACTAGTTGGATTTGGTCATGCCATGCCTCTCTCGGTCTACCTCTATTTCTGCATCCATCAACATTCGCATTGTAAATATTCTTAGCCGTTCTTTCGCTGTCCATTCGTTCTACATGTCCAAACCAGCGCAGACCTCATTTCTTGATTTTGTCGATAGTGCTTGTCTCAGCCTTACACAAGGTACGGATCTCAACATTTGTGCATCTATCGTACATAGTTTTACCACACATACGCCTGAGAGATCGCAATTCGACAGCATTCAGCCTACTTTCATCCCTGTTTTTCCAAGTCCATACTTCGCTCCCATACATCAGGGTCTGGACCAGGGCTCCGTAGTGAACTGCTAATTTTGCCTCTTGTGACAAACATTTATTTGATGAAACTTCTTAGATTTTCACGGCCGTTAAGATGCACAATAAGTTTTTCTGGGTTATTATGCCGTGTGTCGTTCGTACTCTCTACCGACGTTTCGGATCGCGTTACAGCGTCCATCATCAGGGTTGATGTTATTTGTGTATGAATATGTGTTAGGTTAGGTACTTAGAATTTTTACCGTGTCGTAGTAGTTTTTGTGTGATGTTATGTATTTGGGACTTGTACCGTGTCGTAGTCGTTTAGATTAATGTGTACCATTATGTACTTAGGATCTATACTGTATCACAAATCTGTGTTACATTGCAATCTTTATGCGATATATTCATACACAAATAACATCAACCCTGATGATGGACGCTGTAACGCGATCCGAAACGTCGGTAGAGAGTACGAACGACACACGGCATAATAACCCAGAAAAACTTATTGTGCAAACATTTATTTGCCAAGGTTGATTTAAGTGCTCCGTTCACTCTGTTCCCAGCACTCACCCTCCTTTTAATATCTTTCACAGTCATTCCATCCCTAGTAAACATACTTCCCAGATACACAAATTCCTCTACTTGTTAAAAAATTTATTTTATTTATTTTATTTATTTTATTTATTTTATTTATTTTATTTATTTTATTTATTTTATTTATTTTATTTATTTTATTTATTTTATTTATTTTATTTATTTTATTTATTTTATTTATTTTATTTATTTTATTTATTTTATTTATTTTATTTATTTTATTTATTTTATTTATTTTATTTATTTTATTTATTTTATTTATTTTATTTATTTTATTTATTTTATTTATTTTATTTATTTTATTTATTTTATTTATTTTATTTATTTTATTTATTTTATTTATTTTATTTATTTTATTTATTTTATTTATTTTATTTATTTTATTTATTTTATTTATTTTATTTATTTTATTTATTTTATTTATTTTATTTATTTTATTTATTTTATTTTATGGGCAAATCTGCCTTTTACAAAAAAATTACGTGGACATTTTGTTGGTATTGCCAGGGTAGTCGAATTTTTTAACCGGCTTTCTATTAATAAGCCTTAGTAATATTAAACGGTGTTAATTTGCTTAGTTATTAAATTACTGTTTTTTACATTTGTCTACTAAAAGTACCTGTTTTTTTTATAGTCCAGTCAGTGTAATATCTTTTGTTGTAAAATATAACATAACATAATAAAAAAATATAAAATATTTGTGTATATTGTTCACGGTCTGGCAACATTACGGGGCCACTTCACGCATGCGCGCAGGCGGGATGTCGGGTAGAGTGGCCACTTTACACACGGTGTAACATTCGCCATTCGGTCTATGTTTAAACTCCCAGATTTCCTCAACTCTTCCATCTGTTGGATGATGATGACAGATCACAAAGTATGAATGTAGAGGAAACGACGGCGTTCGATCCTCTCTGTCTATCCTCGTGGAGAAGCGTCGTGATGGTTTGTCCGTTTAAAGAAATGAATATTGAAAGCAATAGATTATTTCAACTTTTTAATTCCAGCTTATTTTGCAAAGAACATGCGAAAATAGTAATTAATAATATCAACGGCTCACCCTCTGCTCTTGCTCTTCTCTCGAACTCGTCAAACAGTCGGTTGACGTCATCCATTTCCCTTCGCAGTCTTCTGAGCTGCGGATCGCCGGGATCGCCCTCACGCAGCAGCTTGTCTGCGTCTTCGTTCAGCGCACGACGGATTGCGCCGCGCTGCTCCGCACCCATGGCCAAGAACTGGGAAAGAGAATCCGATGGTTAGATGATGAGCTATAAAAGTTAGATGGTGACGAGGAAGTTATATATGTGACAGTGATGTTAGGTGAAGGAAAAGTAATGGAAAATGTAAGAAAGTAAAGGAGAAGTTGTTACAGGGATGTTAGATGGTAAGAGAGTTAGGTGGTGGAACAAGGATGTGAGATAATAGGACAGGAAGTTCGATGGTAGGACAGGAGAATTAGATGGTACAGGAGAGTAAGATGGTGGGACAAAGAAATTAAATGGTAGAACAGGTAGTTATGAAGAAATTAGATAGTGGAAAAAAGAATTAGGTGGTGGAAAAGGTATGTTAGATGGCAGAACAGGGAAGTTAGATGGTACAAGAGAGTAAAATGATGCAAGAAGAAAGTCAGATGCTGGCACAAAGAAATGAAATAGTGGAACAGGAAGTAATGAGAAAATTAGGTAGTAAAAAGAGTTAGATAGTCGAGCAAGAAGTTACATAGTGAAATAATAAAAGTAGATGGTCAAAACAGGAAAGTTGGTTGAAGGATTTTAGAATCATTGTGGAAAATAGGTTCATTAAAATATGAAGAAAAAGTGGTGGGTTTTAAATACTCTTTTGGTGCAAATGACAAATGAAAATTCTGCACTAACACAGTTTAGCACACATTTTTTTCGGTCTTGGCATCTATTGATAATATAAATAGTTTTATATTGGTAAAAATGGCAAATAAATAAATCTTACCTGAGCTAAATCCCATCCTTTGACCACCTTGATGGTAGCGAAGATCATGTTTTGTCTCATGCGCAGTTGCTTTCTCTGCCACAGAGCCAGAAGCTGGAAATAATAAATAACATTCAAACACTCGATTGAAAATAAAAACTTTGAAGGTGATCAGCCTGAGGATTTTACCCATAGGTACACCACACTATCGGGGCCAAAGGTTGGCTTCGTGTTATTCAAAATTGAGAAATGCATATTTGATTATGTATATTTTCCGATTGATACATGGTATTATGATCAACTTAGGTGTAATGGAGAATATTTTTCTGTACGACTACTTTAGGCATAGGCAGCTTAAGCTGTCGAATCTTCCTGCTTGCAGAACCAGCCTGCCAATAATAATACCAGTAGGAAGAGCAATGTCTTTATATAACTGTATCGCTTCGGATATCGACATCGTTCATGCTACTGAAAGAAAGTTGAGAGTGGATGGCATCCTTTTATTTTAATTACTGGGTATTTTTATTTGATCTTCATTTTTTTTATATCTTCACATTCAAATTGTACTGCAGTAAAACCTCGTTTTTACGTTCCTCAGTTTTACTTTTTCCCGCTTTTTACGCCGAAAGTTTAGGTCCCATTTTTTTCCAAACATTTTCATTCAAATATTCCCCCAATTAACGTTTCTCACGTTTTTCAGAACCCCGGTTTTACGTTGAAAAATTTTCGAAACTCATTCGATCTGTCAAAAGACGCCGAATCGCGCGCCGCCGCGTTCGCCCAAAACGGTGAATAAAATCAAGGTAAATAAAAAAACGTGTAAATTGTTGTCTCAAACCAAATTCAAAGTACGTTCAGTGTAATTGACCATTTTGTTTATGTGTCTAATTTGACATTTTACTCAATTGTGACATGCGTTTGACGCATGTTTAGAAAAAATAAAGTCTTAACATCAATAAATCACGATGCAGAAAGTTTAAAAATTTGGCAATAGAAATATTATTTGAAGTAATAAACATAATTTGGAAAGAAGATTGTTTAAACAGTATCATAAAAGTGTGAAACAGTTTTGCCGCGATGTAAATGACAGTTAAAATTCTGTGGTGCCATACTAAAAAAAGTGATACCATATTAACAAAATTTCCCAATATTTAGGAAAAAATCATTGTATGCATCTTATGCAAATTAAAATTTTCATTTTCAAGTTTTTAAGTGAACAAAACACCCAAGTTGAGAGGTGAAAAGGCCATAAAAAACGAACGAGAAGTATTTTTAAGGTTAATTACCTAAATTAAATTATTTAAGCATGTTTTTTTTTAAATTGAATAAAAAAAAAAACACATTGTGATATTGATTGAAAAAATACAAAATATTTTTAATGAAATCATAGGTAAATATGAATAATCCCCAATTATGACCGTTTTTACAATTTTTCCGCCCTCACTTTAGCGATTTCCTCAGTTTAACACTTTTTTTGCTGCTTCCTTTAAAAACGTAAAATAGAGGTTTTACTGCATTTGTTTTGTTGTATGTTCTGTAATGTACATAAATGCATTAAATAAATAAATAAAAATAAATTTTCGCTTAAAAACCCAGACATCCCACAAAAATCAGAATACCTGGCAATGACATAATACTACACAAGAGAGAAACAGGCTGCCAAGCAGTATGCACGTTAAATACGGTTGGGACATCTGATCTAGATGTACAGAAAAAAATGCGAATTTGTTAAGGTGACGATGTAAGCTAACGTACCCTATCGTATCGCTCCTGAAGGGCCTGGGCAGCGTCGAGGGCCTCCTGGCAAGGAGGAGGGAGGGCGAGGGCGGCTGAAGGTACCTGAGCCTCACCAGCACCGCCTCGCACGCGCCATCTTGTGCGACCCGACACGTCGACAACAGTGCAAGAACTGTTCTTTTCCAGGGAAAGCTGAGGATACAATCAAAGAAGAAAATTAAACAAATACAGCAAAAATTACAATTTGAGTAAACCGTGAACTTAAATATGTATTTAATATTAAAAATGATAAAGCAGATACTCACACTTCCGCTGGTGTAAGCACACACGGCCACAGCCTTGATAGGCCTTGTGACTGGTTGCTTGCGCTGTCTGATAGGGTAGACATTAGTCGAACGCTGTACCACACGAGCTACCGCTTCTCCGCGCTGGTTCAGCTCCTCCCGGAGCTCCTGCATTCCTCGCAGAAGGCTCTCACCCTGGTCTAGAGTAAACTCTGACTGGGAGAAAGTGGTGTTCAGGACCTCTTCGCGCCTGCGAAAAGAAGAAAAATCCAGTGAGAGAGTAAAAAAGGTACTTAGTCAATAAGGAAGTTCAGAAATTAAAAAAAAAAAAAAATTATGCAAGCATGCAAGCACGCCGATTACTCCGACTTTTGACATGTCCATCTACAAGTATTTGTCGAATTTGGTCGTGCCGTGTCTTCCCTGGTCTTCCTTCTTTTCTGCATCCATTCACAACATTAAAATCGTAAATCATATTGGCCGTTCTTTCACTGTCCATTTGCTCTATATGTCCAAACCAACGCAACACTCCTTTCTTAATTTTAGCATTCCATAATGCACGAATTTGGACATTTGTGCATCTATCATACCATCATTTTACCACCCATTTGCCTGAGAGATCGCATTTCGACAGCATTGAATTCCATACTTCGCTGCCATCAATAACGGTCAGGACCAGAACTACAGAATTCACTGAATTTGAACACCTTTCTTGAACATACAAAAATGATCTCGTTGCATTTTGCCAGCGTTTTTGCCAGCTGTGGACCCAAATTTATTTCCTACAACTTGTAAGACAAGGAACCAGATTTTGTAAATTTCAAATATTTCATTCTATGTTCTCCTGCTCAGGAGAAAAATACAATACACCGCAAGACAAAAAAAATTACGAGTTTACCTGCTACCGCGCCCCTTGACTTTACTGAACCCTTTTTCTAAGAAATCCTTTATCGATACCTCTTTCTTTTGTTTAATAAATTAAGGACACTATGTGTCACCTTTCTACAATATTTACATTTTAAAATGTCTCAAAAGTCTTGTTTTACCCGCGTTTGAGTGAACATAACACAACAATCATGGAAAGTGCAAAGCAAATGTCGATTGCGATAAAATCCAAAATTATCACATTGTCGCAAGAAAACATATCTAATTGTGAAATATCTCGTCGAGTTGGGTATTCAGAAGGTGCAGAGAGGTTTTTATTAAAAAAAATCCAAGAAACTGGATCCATAGAACGGAAAAAAGGAAGCGGACGGGGGCGCGTGACATCTGCCCGAGATGATCGCTTAATAAAAAAAATTGTTATGCGCGATCGATTTTTAACGGCACCTGAAATACACGCAGAGGTGCAGTCTACCAGCACATCAACATTTTCAGTAAAAACAGTGTCCAGGCGGCTGTTGGAGCATGGTTTCCAAGCACGGAGTCCCGCAAAGAAACCATTACTCACGGACAAAATGAAGAAGGCTAGACTGGATTGGGCGAAAGAGCACCAGAATTGGACCTTGGAGGATTGGCAAAATGTTGTTTTCTCTGATGAATCAAAATTCAACCTTTTTGGTCCAGACGGCAGAAAGATAGTTCGACGAAAACGTGGGGAAAGATATCATCCGTCGTGAGTCACTCGAACCGTTAAACATTCACCCTACGTGATGATTTGGGGGTGCATGACAGCATACGGTTTAGGACCTCTAAATTTTGTACAGGGTACGATGAATGCCATTCAGTACAAAAAAGTGTTAAAAAAACATATTATTCCAACAATCGAGGACATTACGCAGTATACCGCGGACCCAATTTTTCAGGACGATTCTGCGCCGTGCCATAGAGCCCGCACTGTGAGTACAAATATATTTATTTTTAAATGCATTTTGTGACCACATGATAAATAATTTATTGTTTTTTTATAGATCAATGAATTCAAGGAGAAAATTGGCTTAAAATCGTTGACGTGGCCCGGGAATAGCCCTGATTTGAACCCGATAGAAAATTTATGGGCAATTATGAAAAAAAAAGTCGGGAAAAAAAAATCAAAAAACATTGAGGAATTAAAAAAAAACTTAATTCAAGTTTGGGAAGAAGAAATAACATCAGAAATTTTAGATTCGCTTTACGCTTCTCTAAATAATAGAATTTTACATGTTATAAAAAATAAAGGTGAATTCACTAAGTACTAAATATTTTTAAATGTTATAAATATGTTTAAATGTAAAATACTTTAATTTAAAATAAAGCGATAAGAACCTACTTCTTAAATATGAATTAAAAAATAACATGTCTTTTATTATTCCATCACAAACACTCGACCATAAATGAACCGTTATGGGTCTCTAAGGTTCGGGTAATCTGATACCTGATATATAATGGCAATTTCTAAGTACAATTCATGAGTAAGATTTTTTATTTTAACCTTGAAATAACGAGTAGTCATCACATATGTCAAACAATATAAAAAAAACTAATTAAATATCAAGAATAATTCATTATATGTCAATTTTAGTTTTTTTTGAGAACTCGTAAATTTATTTGTCTTGCGGTGTATATTGACGATACTATCTCTATAATTGGAAAAATGCAATGAGCCCGTCTTAGCCGTCCTCTTCAAATGTCAATAAGAAAATTTTCTACTTACTTGGACATCCACTTCTCGACTTCCTTGATCTCCTGGAAGAAGTTGTGGTACTCGGTTGTGTGTTTGAGGTGGGTTTCAAGGCAGAGGGTCAGCTGGAGTACCCAGGCCCATTGTGATTGCATGACCTTATTAAAGATACATAAAACAATAAAAAACATTGCAATAATAAACCGACAATGAGAATAATACTTAAAACAAATATGTGGTCGCCGTTCAGGCAAAAGTCACTAACCAAAAAAAACGTCTCAAAACTCATTGTACAAGGGTTTAAAATTGTACAATGAGTTAGGTACCTGAAGAAATGGAAAGATTTAAAATATCAATATTTTGGTTGCTAAAATCATAACATCTCAATTTTATGACGTAAATTTGAAATGAAATTTTGATTTGAGAAATTAATGAAACACCTTGGTTCTATTTTATTTTTTTTAACTGTAGAGAAAAAGTTTCAAAAAAAGTTAAATGAAATAAAGAAGTTTGAATGATACGACGCCGTCGTATCAAAATGATTGACTATGGAATTTTATCACACCAATAATGTTTCTCCATAGAGGTGGCAGAGAGAAAAGAACGCCATATCACTCTGTCTTTGCATGCAAACCTCGCTTCCTGTACATTCATTCCGATATCTCCATCTTCAAGTATTTGCTGAATTTGGTCATGCCATGTTTTTATCAGCTTTACTCGTTTTCTACATCCATCAACATTCGCATTGTAAATCTTTTCTGCTGTTCTTCTGCTGTCCATTTTCTCTTAATGTCCAAACCAACGCAGAACACTTTTCTTGATTTCATCGATAATGCTCACCTCAGTCTTAAATAATGCATGAATCTCAACATTTGTGCGCCTATCGTGCATTTTTTTTCTACACATTCAAGTGAGAGATTGCATTTTGACAGCATTCAGCCTACTTCCATCCTTGATTTTGCAATTTCACACATAAGGGTCGGCAACAGGACTGAATAGGTTATTTTGCTTCCTGCGAGAAACATTTATATGCTAAGGTTGATTTTAGTGCACCCTTCTTTCAATATTTCCAACTCAAACATACTTTCCGGATACACAAATTCTTCCACCTGTTTCAAGATAACCCCATTCCTGTAAATACATACATACCTGCAAATGGCTTTCGATGACTCTGCTAGCAACATGCTGCTGTGCGATCATGGCCTCTCCACGATCAATCACAGCGCTGAATTGCAGTTCTCTCTTCTCCAGGGAAGACATCAGTTGCTGTAAAACAAGCTCAAAATAAGTACGGGTCTATTGGACAACACGAGCAATGGACTTAAGCATGGACTGAAATTTAGACATCAATAAAAATAAAAAAGCAATTAAAGAAAAAATTAAAGTTACAAATATTAAAATAGGTAACTATGTGTTTAGAAATATTACATAATACAAAAAACATATTTGAAATCAAGAAAGTAAAAATACTGGAGTATTATTTCCTAAAATTTACATACGAAAATTACACACAAAATTGACCATACTTTTTTGATCTAGATTTACAAGATTTCATTAAGCAATAATATAGCATCTCTTTTGACTTTCAAATGACAACTTGATGAGAATATTAAATCTATAAATATTTTGTTGAATCAAAGATGCCAGGTTCAGTGTTTTTGACTAATTTTTACCCTTTTAAAACATTTGTTTTTGCATCACAACATGCCAGGAGGCCCAATCACAGTGCTGAATTACAGCACAACACACAGGCTTGAGAAAAATCACATAAAATTTTTGTGTTCTCACTGGGAATTGAACCAGAAGCCTTTCGTGCGTGAGTCAAGGTCTTGACTATTTATACCACCCTTTAAAAAAATCTCTTTCTCAAAAATGTTTCCATACACATAATAAATGGATTCTAAGAGCATTAAGCATTGGAAAGATCATTTGGTATACAAGAATAAAAAAATAACAGTAATTAAAACGTTCATGGTTGGAGTGCATGAGTTCTTAATTAAGAATGAATTTGTAGGAATCAGACTTTGACACACAAGAAATAATGTTTCTTTTGATGTTTTAATCAATTCTATGTCTAATAAGGAAAACACCCTCCACATTACTCACGATGTGTTACTCAAAGTTTATAAAACTTGTTTAGCCACCTCTGGAGTATGCCTACTAAATCTAGTCCTTATTTTAAGAAAGACATAGATTTGTTGGCGAAAGTCCAGAGAAGGGATTCTCTAAGGAATAAGATACTGTTCCATAATCTGGGACCCTTCTGAATCAAACCACATCCTCGAAATTGCCAAGGTTCAAAAGCGATTTTTGCGATACTTATATATTAAAGAAAATAATAATTATCTATTCTTGTATCTATCATTCTTTCTAGAAGGGATGCTAAATTACAGCACCCTCGAATCTCTTTGTTAATTTTTTCTTGGGAATCATTTCTATAAGCTGATTATTGGAAGAATATTTAATCCAAATAGAGATCAGTTTGTGTGTTCCCAATAGTTTAGAATTCACCAATTTGTTTGCTGAATACGGCTTCTGCGGATAATATAGACCTATTTTTCTGTACAAATAGGCAGTTTAGCAGCTATCTGCTTTCTATTAATTAACTTCTACCTTATATGAAGAGTCTGCATTACGTGATGGGTTAAACAACCCGTAAAGTAACGCAGGCTATAATTTTTAAATAAATAAATATGATGACCTTTAAAAGGAGCTCGGTTTGAGTACACTAAAAGAGCAGAAGTGCTGACTTGATTGAAATACTCAATATCTCAACATAGTAATATAATATACCGAAGTTAGAACCAATGTTCAATGTAAATAATAACTGCCATCTCAGAGGTCATTCATTAACTCTTGTGCGGCTGTGATGTCACACTAGTCGACATAGAACACAAGACTTGATATATCGCTCTTATTTTTTTAAATGATGAACTTGTATTTTTTGTAATCTTCAAATGGACATTTTCACACTGGATTTGGAAAGTAAAATTTGTATAACTATGCTGGATGTTAACACAACAAAATATTAATCCTCGCTATGCGAATAAAGAATGTCCGCTAATTCAGAAAAATTAAAAAAAATTCCGTTATTTACATATATACACACCTCGTACATCAGCCTAATAGCTGGTAGTTTATATAATATGAAAAATTAAATTATTATACCAAATGATCTTTACAAATATTGTTTATACAACTATTTTATACATGATGCAATATTATTGCTCTAAAACACTGAAAAATTAAACCGAAATATAAGAAGCAAAAATAATTATAGCATCGACAAACCTCATTTCCGTTTCCAAACGAGTGCTTGCAGATAAAAGAAAAAATGAAAAAACATATAAATGATCTGACGAAACTATTCACAGTCAAAACAGAATATGAAACAGATCAGCCAAACACATGAGTACTATACAAATGAGGAGAATGTGGTAGTTTATTGTATGGGTGATCTAGTATAGTTTGTAGCTGTTGATTTACCTCGTAGTATTCTTCAACAGCCGTCAGATTGATATGCGGATCTGCCCAGTCTCTGGTGATTTCTATCTGCTCTTTTTCGTTCAGCCAGTTGAGTTCGGCCGAAGCTGATTGCAGGAAATCGTGGAGTGCGTCCAAGTCTGATAACCTGGAAAATTATTTGATATAAATAAAACAAAGCATTCCTTGGAAAAGCCGCAAGACGGATTAAGTTGAATCCATTTGCACAATGGTAATCATCAATATATTTAACAGGAGTAAGAGTGGAGTTGAAAAGCGCAGAGAACTGTTAACCCCAGTCAAAAGACAGAAGGCAACATATCTCGTATAAACAGATCACAGAGGAAGGAAACAGAGGATAGACGAGGTATGGGATGTAAAAGAGCATCAGGGCTTAGGAATCTTTGGCAGTGGTTTGGAATACCAGATGCAGAAATGGTCATCAGAATGGCTCAGAATTGAGAGTCGCTTCAAGTGATAACCTCCGATAGGAGCAGCGTGGGAAGCAGAGTGGAGTTATAAGACCACACGAAAGCGGTATTAGTACGTTCATAAATCAATTATGATTGAGTACAGACCTTTTGGTTGATGTGGATAACAGCTCAGCATACAGTTTCTGCAGTTGACTCAAGTGCTGGTTGTAGAGCACCAACTCCTCGCCAGTGAAGTTGGAGCGAGCCTGCACACACTGTTCCACCTGTAAACGGAACAAACAAACATTCAGCATTTAATATTATAATGTGAAAGTGTGGGACGTCTTCATCGATCATCATTTCACAGAGTAAGTAAGACAAGTCATGCATTCAAATCATCATAATATGATCTGAATGAATCACGACTTGTTCATTTGTAGCATTCATGGAGGAAGATACAAATATGTGTTTTTAGGGGTAACTCAAAAATGCTGATTAGTTGTCATAATTACCCAGCAATTTAATGATCTTGATCTTCATAATTCCAAAAACTGTAATGAAATATTATCAAATCGGGAGAATCTTCCAGCAGACCTTGTCCCAACAATTGCATTCCTGAATAATGGTCTAAAATTCCCAAAACAGTACTTCAAAGTGTCACGAGATTAAAACGAATATCAACATCACTAATTGAAGCTCTGCGGTCTGAAATTCCTTCAACCATCCCAAGATTCAAACTCCTGAGATGATTTAAAGATTTATTTCCAAAGAAACAACTATGAAATTTATTATGCAGTTTACGTTACCTTGGAATGGAACTGGTCAATGACTTTATGTTCTCGCTGATGTCTGTCAAGTTCCTGCAGTACTGATGGAAGATCGGATCCATAGTCAGCTTCTTGGAGTTGTTTCTAGAAAGATATTTGATATAGGAAATTACAATAAATGTAGATGCTCAAAATGTAAGAATTTCAGTCCCTTTTTACATCAAATTGATTGCTACTGAGGACTCCCAGTAAGTTTAATAATTATTCCTTTAAAATATAATCGTGTTCCCTAAAAAGTCATAATACTGCACTCACCAGCCTGTCGCGACACCACTGCGCACACTCCATGAGTTGCGTGAAGTGGTGGTTGGTGTCGGCTATCCTCGTCTCCAGCACCGTCCTGGTCTCACGTCGCACCGTGGTCTGCTGCACGGGAAGGCTCACGCCGCCCAGCCGCTGCATGATGCGCGTCTGGAAAGCCGCGCGCACGCTCATCCAGCGCTGGTGCAGGACAGTGACCCTGAAAGGAAGAGAAATAACAATCGATATTAGTTCTACCATTACCATCATCGCGCCAATAAAAAAGGTTTCTGTTTACAAACTGTTTCACAATGGCCGGTCAATGGGTGGCGATGGCTCTGGTTTGCATCTCCCGGTTTACTAGCAAGCTAACGAACTAACAAAACCTATTGCAGTCAGAATTGGGAAATTGAATTGAAGGTGACAGACAAATCGACTCTACATATTGAGGTGCACTGACAATTATAGGGGCATTAAAAACAGTAAAAGTAAATTTTAAATAATGCAAATCATTTATAAATAAAGAATTTTTAATTAGGCGTTAATTTAAGTTTAATATTAATTTTAGCAATGTGAAGATCTAAAAAGAGGTCACAAGACCTATAAAACGGATCTAACTAAGTGATGGTGGCTTTCAATATCATAATGCTATTATGAATAGGCCTTTACTTATTGAGAGGAATTACCCGCAAAGAATACCCAGGCTTGAGAAAGATTAAAATTATTTTTTGGGATCTTACGGGGAATTGAACCTGGATACCTCAGTGTGTGAAGCAAGCATCTAAGCCACTACACCACGGTGCCACGCCTCAGAATTGATGCATTGCCATACATGCCCTTCGATTGTGTCAGTTTTTGACATAGTCAGACTTAAGATTTTGGTTAATCTGATCATACCATGACTTTCTGTGCTGTCCTTGTCATACGTTTCCATACATTAATCCCGTATCATTATTTATAATTAAACTGATATTTGAATCTCTAATTTTGTGATTTTATGTGACTGTGTATATATTTTCTGTAAAATCATTCAATTGAAATAAGAATACCAACCGGTTACGGACAACGGCTGTCCTTTGTCAAGGCGTAAAAATAATCTGACTAAATAACAGCCCCTTACAGGGTTGTAGTCGCATTATATTCCACATACCTGGAATGCAGGTCTTGCGCTTGGCTATACCGCCCGTCCCTCAGCACCTGGACGTCCCTGAACAGCTCCTGGATGTCCTGGTCGGCCTGACGCAGAGCTGCCTCCACGTGCTCGGCCGCCGCCTTGGCTTCAGTGGGGTGCGCCCCTCGCTCCAGGCGGCGAGACTCAGACTCTATTCTTCGCTCCAAGGCATCTAGGCTGGTGTCTGTCTGCTTGATTTCCCTGAAAACGATTCAAAACGGATAGTAAATTAAATAGGCAGTTGAATTTATAGACAAACCACACGTCATAAGGTCACTAACCCAAAAAATACCATTTTGAGAAATTGCAGTATGAAAGTTTGGAGACCAACCAAAAATCAGATTTTCGTGTTTTGGAGGTTTTATGTACACAACATAATTCCTTCGTGTGTTTCTAATAAATTCCGTGGGTAACTTTTTCTTTCTGAAACATTTTCATAAATATGGGAGGTTTTCAGAGGTCAGGTGGCTAAATTTGGTTTAGTGACGCGCTTGTTTAAAACAAATATTTATCGTGATAGGAGGAAGATACGACTCCAAATGAGAGAAAAAATAATATTCTTCATCATCTTGCTCAATTTTGAGTGTTGTGGATTGTTGGGATTTTTTATATTTTTTATTAAAATAAATATTTGCTTAACAATATTATGTATCTTTTTTGGGTGATACCGTGTATGTTGGACTGTGTCACACAGTTTTCCCTGAAGATGGCTCCTGCAATGGTAGCCGAAACGTCGGATCAAATCCAACATACACGGTATCACCCAAAAAAGATACATAATATTGATAACAGTGACCGTGAAAACCTTCGCACCTATTTAAATATTTGCTTTCTTATGATTTACCCAAATATTTAATTTTGAGGCCCATTTTCAACGAGTTGTAAATAACTCACTATTAGAAAATGGAATCGAGTTGTGGTAGAGAGAGATTCGAACCACGGACCTTTGGTCCGTGAGTCCGAGACAATAGCCACAGGACCACAACCCGATTCGGGATGTCAGGCATTAGGTGTATGATATGCCTCCATTTATGAACCGAGTTGAAGGCTGCATTCAATGAGGACCCCGCTATTAGTACCTTTAGTTACTCCGTCCGCCTTATAGGAGACTGTCGTCTTGCTCGCTTACCCTCAACTGCCCCTGTTCCCACTTTACACACTGTGTAACATTCACCATTCTGCCTATGTTTGAACATCCACATTTTCTCAACTCTTCTATCTGTTGACTTTTGTGAAGTAAAGGAGCTAAAACCTTTATCCTGCGGGTGAGTTCATCCGGCTGAACCAAATCACCTACTAGTCAACAGATGGAAGAGTCGAGGAAATGTGGATGTTTAAACACGGGCAGAATGGTGAATGTTACACAGTGTGTAAAGTCGCCACTTAAATCAGCCAACGATAGGTCATAATCCCTGTAAATGCCTAGACTCTCATATTCCCTTCTCAAAGATGTTTTCCCTCTCTGTTGCAACGAATTTAAACAATCTAACATGTTTATTTTATACACATCTTATATGATAATAAATACAGCTTAAATTCTTTAGCAGGAACTGGAAAAGGGTGATGATGATCAAAGACAAGATCCATTGGAAAGCCGTCTGGAAAATAGCTAATTCTATGCTGGGATAGTGCAAGAAGATATGGGAAACCATAAAAAGTGGTTAAGATCAATTTTGAATATGTAAATTTATATGTTTATATTAAAATTAATTACAGGACATTTAAACAAGTAACAGAAAATTGAATGAAGTTCTCCAAGCTGTCCCCAACTTCGATTGTAAGTCTTTAGTTACCTGTGCACTTTCTCAGCGAGCCTTTGCAGTTTCTCCAGGCGTCTGATTTCCTCCTGGATGTCTCTCTCCCTTTCTTGGTGAGCCATCATCAGCCTGCTCCAGTTCTGTTCGAGAATCTCAGGTCGAAGTTCCGGTTCGATGTCACACTCGCCGACAGACTCGAAATATTTCTGAAAACGGAAGAGAAATTTAATTTACTGTATGATCGCCACAGATAATTGTCACTAAAAGTTATGGGACACACAATGCAAATGCTCTGGTGGGTTCTGTTTTCAGTTCTCATAATATTTATCAGTTACAGTAGATAAAATCAAACATCTTATTAAAAACTCGCATACGGATTAGGTACCTATAGTCCTTAAAATACAGCTTGATTAAAATGACAGCTGCCAAATGCATGTCACTAGTGATGTGAAATTACTGATCACTGATCATGTACCGATCAAATCGATTTTATCAGTTTTTCATGCAAACATGAGACTCTGTAAAATAGGTGCGAAGGTTTTCACGGTCACTGTTATAAATATTATGTATCTTTTTTGGGTGATACCGTGTATGTTGGATTTGATCCGACGTTTCGGCCACCATTGCAGAAGCCATCTTCAGGGAAAACTGTGTGTTTTATAGAGAAATGTGTGTGTTTATGTACTAGTAATTTGTACCGTGTCACAGTCAGCAGTAGGCACATTTCTAGTTTTGTAGGAAAGAATAATTATGTAACAAGAGCGACTCGAATATGCGAAGATTCCGAAAAGGGCGAAGAGTTCAACAAAATTTCAGATGCATTGGAGCATAATGGATATAAGAAGAAACAAATTGACAACATTATTAAATCGCAAGGGACAAAGAAGAACAAGGAAGAAGATATTACCAGAGGGACTGCATACCTGCCATATGTACAGAATGTAACTGACAGGATAGCCAAAGTGCTGAAGAAACAAAATATTGCAACAACATTTGGGACTGTGGGAAAAATAAAAGACCATTTAGTAAACCCAAAAGATAAAAATCCTCTGGAAACTGAAGCCGTGTACAAACTAAGTTGCCAAGGATGTGATAAAGTGTATATTGGACAAACAGGGCGCACAGCAAAGAAGAGAATTGACGAACACAAAAGAGCGTGTAAACTTGGGCATCCAGACAAATCCGCAATAGCGGAACACTTTATAGACACAGGACATTTTTTCGCCTTTGAACCAAAAATTCTACATAAACCTAGTAATTATAGTGCACGAATAATAAAAGAGGCAATTGAAATACACAGACATCTAGATAATATAAACAATGACGACGGGCTTAAATTAAATTCAACATGGTTCCCAGCACTACATATGACAAAAACGAATAGAAATGTGCCTACTGCCGGCTGCGACACAGTTCAAATTACTAGTACATAAACATAATTATTCTTTCCTACAAAACTAGAAATGTGCCTACTGCTGACTGTGACACGGTACAAATTACTAGTACATAAACACACACATTTCTCTATAAAACACACAGTTTTCCCTGAAGATGGCTCCTGCAATGGTAGCCGAAACGTCGGATCAAATCCAACATACACGGTATCACCCAAAAAAGATACATAATATTTATGAGACTCTGTACCCAAAAACTGATATAAAAACGCGAAAACAAGTCTATTATGTGTTAGTGTGTTTACAACAACTACTTACTAAAAAATAAGACATTAAAGCGCCCTTGAGGTGATTTTCACAAAAATGGCGCTACATAAATTATCCAAACATTATTATTATTAAATGCTTTTTTAATAAACAAAAACAAATGAATTATTTTTTATTCGATCGATTTACATTGATCAATTTGTCCCATCTCTAACATTTTTGCAAAATGATGTAACCTTGTAAGAACGTCATTAATAATAAGGTTTTTTTTTTTTTTTTTTTGTTTGAAGCTGATTTTATATAATAATGTTGATTTATATGTCAAGTATTGTATTTAATTGAATCAACAGGCCACTTTCATGTTCAATTTATTATCTTCAAATTATTACAACCATTTTAGTTCGATACTTAGTCTTTATAGAGATCCCAGATACCTAAGTTTAGTCTAAATTTGAAATGGCGTAATCTGCCGGTCTAAAAGTAATTTTATTTTAGTCACATAAAACTTTTAAGTATATTTTTTAACAGAAATACCTTAAAAAAATATTGTTTTTATCTAATTTATGTTTTTTTTATTT
The DNA here is from genome assembly GCF_059751315.1 of Micrasema longulum. Classification (NCBI taxonomy): domain Eukaryota; kingdom Metazoa; phylum Arthropoda; class Insecta; order Trichoptera; family Brachycentridae; genus Micrasema; species Micrasema longulum. Next base: position 220,529 of record NW_028277887.1, read on the forward strand.
TTTTTATTGCGGGATTAAAAAAAACATTCGTTTTAAAAAGGCAAATCGTATGATTTCCTAATTTTGCGAGCGTTTTACCAGACTACAGCCTTAATGCACTTGATAACCCCTCTGGGCGTTTATGAATAAATGATCCACCCCCATATCCTCACCTCCAGCTCCCTGTAGACGTGCTGCAGCTTCTGCTTCTCCCTCTGCTTGGGCGGCACCTCGTCGCTGCGGAAGCGCTGCGACTCGGCCAGCAGCTTGCGCATCTCGATGAGCGTGGGCGGGAAGGCGCGGTCCTGCATGAGCGCCGCCTTCTCGCGGATCCACGCGTGCAGCGAGGAGGCCAGCTCGCGGTACTGGCCGGCGCGCTGCTGCGCCTCCATGTCGTACAGCGGGTGCATGGCCGGCGGCTCGGGGAACACGTCGTACAGCGAGGAGATGTACGTGATGAGGGACTTCTCGTCCGGCTCGTGGGTGTCCACATCTGGAAATAACGAACGTTGTAACGCAAGCAGCGATTGGCGTTTATTGTGGGGTTCATAATGATGGCAGGTGGACACCCAGAATAATAAAGTGGAGACCGTGGGCAAACAAAAGAAGTGTTGGAAGGCCACAGAAAAGATGGGTCGACGACATTGCCTCTATTGCCGGTAAAACGTGGATGATGAAAGCGGGTGATAGGAAGGAATTGAGACGTTTGGAAGAGGCCGCCATCCGCCACCCAGCAGTGGAGAGAATAAGGCTGCAGAAGAAGAAGAAGAAGATAGTCCATAATCGGTGACACACACGGGCTAAAACATTTCACCTAAAATAGTGCGATGACCAAAAAAAGCAATGTCATTATATTCTATAGAACCAATACAACATATATATCAACTCTAACAGTATTATTCTTACGGCCAGCTTCATTGATTTACTAAATAAACATCAGTTCAACATCTCTTATAATTTATTCAAAAAATAATAATTTAAATCGTCTAAAAAAAAGTTAATTTTGATGTATTTCGTCATGTTTCAGCACGAAACATGCATCCTTTTCCCATGATTTCCTTTTGTACGAGTGACTCATTTAAAGCGCGAAGTCTGTAAATGCTAATTCGCATAGAATATGCAATCTAAGCCGCGAATACTCTATTCAAGTGCTGATCACTCTGACCCTCAACAATGGTGATAATGTGATTAAACATGCCCATGTCCTTATAGATGTATCTTTACAGGAACCGAAACGGCCCATTGTTTGAGGCCAGCAGAGTGTTAAATGGGCGTAAACAATAAACAACGCGGTCCGGCGTAGGGTAACAATGGCCACTTTGGTTCTACCTGTTGCAAACCTGCAACGTGGCACTTGACATTACGCCCCACCCAAAAAGAAACAACACTACAGTCACCGATGTTCGTATGTCGCGATATAAGATTCACATAAAAAATGTATTGCTTTTACAAATTTTAGATAATCCATACAAAAATAGCAAAAAAAATCATCCCAATAATCGTGGATTAAATTATGCAATTAACTTTGTGCTTAAGAGTCAAAACCTCCAACGTTCATTATTCGTAAAGGATCTAGGTGTCTACCATGATAATAAATTACTTTTCGATACCCATGGTGACAGCATCATAAAAAAGGCTTTATGTACCCTTGGCTATGTGATGCATATCTCTTCATCGTTTACCATGGCAAAGACACTCAAAATCCTTTACTGTACGTTGGTGCGAAGCAACTTGGAATATGCATCACAAATATGGCAATCCATGTACAATGTGCAGATATCACGCATTGAAAATATATTAAAGAATTTTGTCAAGTACATGCATTGTGTTTCCGGTTGAAACTTAATTTTAAATCCGATCAATACTTTCAACTGTGTCAAAAACACCACCTAATAATTTAATGTTTTTACATAATTGATCTATTAAAAATTGATTCTGGTTCAATTGACTGTCCTAAATTACTATCCAAACTCTCTTCTAATGATCCTCCAAAAATTCTTGGAAATAACCTTCTTCTTCATACTCCTCTTGCTTCATCTAATTACAGGCAAAATTCATATTTATGGCGAATTTTTAATAATTTTAAAGTAATAACAAAATCATCAAACATAATATGACGTGCGGCGTTTGCTTTCGAAATAATTTTATAGTTTTTTTTTCTTAAGGATTTAGATCATTGTTTATTTTGTGTTTGAGAATATATTTTAACTTACTGTGGTGCTACTTGTGAAAACCTGTAATTATCTTAGTTGTTATTTGTTTTGTTTTTTGTATTTTATTTTTATTTTTATTTATCCATATTTTTCGCTTGCAAACTATAATTAATAATAAAAATAATGTGACCTCACTGGGGTTTCCCGTGCTGAGGACACTTAAGAATATACTTTTTTGGAATTACATTTGAGAATAAACAAAGAAGACTAACTTAAAAAACAAAGATAAATAACAAATATTCCGACAGTTTTAAAAACAAGGTATTTATGTACATCTATATTATTTATATTACAAAACACACAATGAAAATAACAAAAACCTAACATAAGTTGTGGAGCAATTGATTAAATATTGGTATGGGCGAATGAGACAATCCATTTTACTTCTACCTAGCTCCACTATCCATTTTTTTATAGCCTTTTTAAACATTTTCTCGTTACTAATTGTTAAATATGATAAATGTAGCTGTTGGTTATTAATAAAATAAAGTTTAAGGGTAGTTACATAGGAAATACGCTGCATTTGGTGTACTTATGCAGTGCTCTATGCACCACTGGGAGCGGAAATATGAATAATGAAGGTTTTTTTTAAACGCACAAAGCGTTAATGAGAGCTTTTTCATTTTAGCTTAAAAATTTACGAACTAAGAAAACCAGAAAAACAGTTTTACCGAGAAAATTGCAGTAAAAAGAACATCAAAATTTGAAAATACATCTTCTATTTAAGAAACTGATGAAGTTTTTATATTGATGTAAATATTTTAATATATATTTTTAAAAGAAACATTTGAATTCTTTTATTTACCCAAATATTTCAATTTTCAGACCATTTCCTAAAAGTTGCACATAAATTGAGCCGGATAAATAAAAATCGATCTGTGGTAAAGTGGGATTTGAACCATTGACCCTTGAGTCCACAATATCATCGTAAAGGACCACAATCCGGTTCACTTATTTATTAACTTTTAATTTTGAAAAAATACATCTAAAATCGTCAAAAGACGTATTAAATTCTGGATTTTTTTATTACTATTTTGCGGTATTATGGTACCGTTTTATTTATGTTTCACAGTCATCTAAGAGTTAAAACAGCGCAATAAAGATTAAAGATATGAAACAATCATTTGCGTCAGTCTTGATTTTAAAATTTAAATGCAGGATGTAAGTTGTCACTTATTATTGAAAATATTGCAATTATGCAACGGACAAAAGATCCGCTGGGAAATTCTGCCTCGTGCTATAATAATATTATCTACTGTACATTATTTTTTAACTGTGTTACTTTTTTGCAACACCTCAGGCAGTTCCACTTGGAGTGCGAAGTTAACTACGGCTTCATAATGACGAGGATAATTATTTTAGAACACAATAGAATCTCGCGACAGATGTTCGCGATTAGGATTTTTCTTCATAGCTAGTTGTGTGTGTGCATGCATCTGGGGCATAATGGAACGATCAATAAATTAAAACTAGTTTATATTATTATTCAAATATGGGCGAAAACGCTAAAATGTGCCTTAGCTGTGGGCACAGTTTATTAGTCTAGAAAGCATAATGACTTCAATTTTTTCCTTAATATTAAAGATACGAAGTAAATTATTTTGCCATTTGGCAATAAGCCCGCCAATGTACAAATAACATTATGTACAAAAAGTTAAATAAATAAATAAAAAATAAATAAATTATGAATGTATGTATGTGTATGCGCATGGGTGTATGTGTGTGTATACAATATGGACGGGCATGACATACCGATATTTAGGGGGAGTATTTTTCAGGTATTTTTATCGACAAATCCACTCCCCTACAATGACCTACCTCACCCCCCTTTAAATGGCCGCCATTTTTATTTTTACGTTACGATTACGCTAGTGCATGTACAAAAATATCAATAACTGAGTACGTAAATATCGCAGAACAATAAATTTGGTGTTATTCGCACGATAACATATTGTTCTAGCGCCTATTAAACAATTTTTATTGATACTAACTATCAAACATAACTAAAAACATTCAAACACCGAAAAAAGTATGCGAACAATTGATTTTTTTTGTGCATTTCCGCACATCATTAAAAAAACTAGTCAGTTAAGTGGTAATTGTTTTATGTTATTTCTACAGCTAGTTATGTTATCTACAAAATGACACTAAAATTGTTACCACAATTTTTTTACTTTAAGTACTAAATGTTATCTAATACAACTCTAACATGGGTCGAAATGGGGGTAATAAAATACAAATTGCTTTTATACTTTTAATACATCAAAATAACACAGTCAATTGTTTTTCTAAAGATATAAGACATAACTGAAACTCAAAGATGCTGTTCAAAATGTCCTCCATTGTTTGTAATGCACATTGTTGTTCTTAAAACAATTTGTCGTGTTGAACGGCGGATCATATCTGTGGCAGCTCGTATTTCATTTGCGGCGGTACGGATCCTTTCCACGAGTTCTTTCCGAGTCGCGGACGCATGGAAGTAAACTTTTTGCTTCATTGTGCCCCAGAAGAAATAATCCAGGGGCGTTAAATCGGGTGATCTTGGTGGCCACGCGACAGTGCCTCCGCGTCCTATCCATGGAGAATGTTCCCCATCCAAATGACAACGTACACTTCGCGCAAAGTGTACGGGGGCTCCGTCGAGTTGCAACCACAGCTTTATGAGAGGTAAATCAAAGAGTAAATCTGCACCACAAGTAGTCATTTCAATGGTTAATAATCCCCTGCCTCGTAAATGTTGCCTCGTCTGTCCATAGGACTTTTTTCCAAAAGTCGGTGTCCTTTCGTAGCTGCCGTTGAAACCAAGAGCAAAATGTAACCGGTGTTTGAATGTTTTTAGTTATGTTTGATAGTTAGTATCAATAAAAATTCTGTTCTGAAAACCCGCATGCAGTTCGACCGAGTACTTTTCAACATGAATTCAGTGTGAACATGTGGGCCGGAATGATCGACGGAGTTTTAGTCGGCCCAGTTGAGCTACCTCCAAGATTAAATGGGCAAGGATTTTTGGAGTTTTTGAGAACAGAGTTTGCAGATTTACTCTTTGATTTACCTCTCATAAAGCTGTGGTTGCAACTCGACGGAGCCCCCGTACACTTTGCGCGAAGTGTACGTTGTCATTTGGATGGGGAACATTCTCCATGGATAGGACGCGGAGGCACTGTCGCGTGGCCACCAAGATCACCCGATTTAACGCCCCTGGATTATTTCTTCTGGGGCACAATGAAGCAAAAAGTTTACTTCCATGCGTCCGCGACTCGGAAAGAACTCGTGGAAAGGATCCGTACCGCCGCAAATGAAATACGAGCTGCCACAGATATGATCCGCCGTTCAACACGACAAATTGTTTTAAGAACAACAATGTGCATTACAAACAATGGAGGACATTTTGAACAGCATCTTTGAGTTTCAGTTATGTCTTATATCTTTAGAAAAACAATTGACTGTGTTATTTTGATGTATTAAAAGTATAAAAGCAATTTGTATTTTATTACCCCCATTTCGACCCATGTTAGAGTTGTATTAGATAACATTTAGTACTTAAAGTAAAAAAATTGTGGTAACAATTTTAGTGTCATTTTGTAGATAACATAACTAGCTGTAGAAATAACATAAAACAATTACCACTTAACTGACTAGTTTTTTTAATGATGTGCGGAAATGCACAAAAAAAATCAATTGTTCGCATACTTTTTTCGGTGTTTGAATGTTTTTAGTTATGTTTGATAGTTAGTATCAATAAAAATTGTTTAATAGGCGCTAGAACAATATGTTATCGTGCGAATAACACCAAATTTATTGTTCTGCGATATTTACGTACTCAGTTATTGATATTTTTGTACATGCACTAGCGTAATCGTAACGTAAAAATAAAAATGGCGGCCATTTAAAGGGGGGTGAGGTAGGTCATTGTAGGGGAGTGGATTTGTCGATAAAAATACCTGAAAAATACTCCCCCTAAATATCGGTATGTCATGCCCGTCCATATTGTATATATGTGTGTATATATATGTGTATATATATGTGTATATATGTGTATGTGTGTATGTATATGTATCAAAATGTGTATAAGAATAAGTTTATATTTTATTTATCCGTGCTCTCTTTTAATTTGTTAACTATTATAATATATTAAAATGTAATTGCCTAGTTTGGAACGGGGTATGTACCCTTGTTAGCTGGGCAAAGTGAACATAAAATTGTATTTTGATACAGAATATTAATAAAAAAATATTTTTTTAAAAATCAATTATAAGGCCAATAAAACAAAACACGTGTTTTTGCTGTCAACATTCTTAATTTTCATTGATTTTGTCTTGCGCGATTTTCATATAAATTTGTAAGGAGGGAACCGGGCGAATAATTATTTAGTCTAATGAAAAAACTTGGTCAAAGATGGTCGGCCTCGTGGTGTAGTGGTCAGCGCCATGCAAGAGGTCTCGGGCTCGATTCCCGACATGGTTCACCAGAATATTTCATAGTCCCTTGACTGGCACCAGAAGCGTAAGACTGATCACCTTACCATCATGTAACAAAAATGAACAAGATACCCCGCGATTAGCGTTATAATGCAGTACCCTATGCACCATTAAGTGCGGTAATGGAAAGATGATGGTTATGAGATAAACATTGGAGCTGGATGGATGTCGCGTCGTTTGGGGTATTGCTGATACATGAACCCACGAAAAACGAGTTTTTTGTGAATAGTATGAAATACATAACTCGCGCATGTACGCTAGCCTTAAGACAAAATGGGATAATACTCTTTCATCGCTCTAATTTTCTTGCCTCCTCTTTCACAGTAGTAGCTGCTGATTGTGGAATAAACTACTCACTAATGTTAGAGACGCCCCTTCTTTATTTACGTTCAAGTCAATATTAAAATGTCGCTATCTAAATATTTAAGTTGTTCCTTTATCCTTCTTCTTTCTTTCCCATCCCCTCTCCTCTCTTCAAAGTATAGTGTTAATTTTTTTATTTTGTTAATCTTTGTTTTAAATTTTGAATAAAATAGTAAGATTCAATATGTGCATGTACTTGTAATTTTCTCAAATTGAACGGTTTGGGTAGGTAGGAAAAATTGCCTTAAGGCAATATGCCCGCCCTTATATGTATATAAACTGTATATGTATACGATAAAATATTTAAGGTTCATACGGTAGACACTCTTTATAAAATAAATTCTATTAAACAAATTTATAAAGAAGAAAAAATAAAAGAATTTAAGATAAATAAGTCACTCAGATACCAACATAATATTGAAATTCCTAAATTCCTCACAAGTCATGGTCAAAATAGCTTTGTCTTTGAAGGTGTAAAAAATTATAATAATCTTCCCAATTAACTAAAAACTATTAAAAATAATATATCAATAATAAATTTAAAGTAAATCTAATTAAATTTTTTGAACACGTAAAAACTAAATAGGTGCGAAGGTTTTCACGGTCACTGTTATCAATATTATGTATCTTTTTTGGGTGATACCGTGTATATTGGATTTGATCCGACGTTTAGTACATAAACACATACATTTCTTTATAAAACACACAGTTTTCCCTGAAGATGGCTCCTGCAATGGTAGCCGAAACGTCGGATCAAATCCAACACACACGGTATCACCCAAAAAAGATACGTAAAAACTACATTAAATTTTAATTAGTATGAATGTATTATTGTTTTATGTTTTTTTTTTATACATCCTATTTTTTTTTTCATGTACTCGTATTTAAAATTATATAAACTCTTATAAATGAATAACAACTACAACAGTGCAAGTCCCTCTCCAAGCACAAGAGTTGGTCTCTTTTTTTGGAGAGTTACAGTGATAACATTTCCTAGATATGTATAGAATTTTTAAAAAACATGTACCTTTTATGAAATTTATTAATAAATAAAAAAAGTGTTAAATAAGTAATATGACTTCAAACATTTTTCTGACGACTGTCCCTATTGCCCCGTAGGTCCTTGTTCACCCCAAACTACGGTACCGCGTAACTCTGAATTAAACGTATTTAACTATTCCATTGTCAAAAGGTCATTCTTCTAGTAACTGCAGGTCAAATGAGTCTTGATTAATGAATCACACTAAGTGTATAATCCAGCGGTACTTGTCGCTAATTGATGTTAGATTTGACTCACCTTCGGCATCGAGAAGTCGAGTAACGCCATACTCTTTTTCGACCACGTGGAATGCTGTTTCTAATCTCTCTCGCACGTGACGGCCCCTGGAAACATAAACATAACATATAATAATCAACAAACAAATATACCATCACGGCATTTTCGCGTGGAAGCGAGCAGAAAGGAAAGAACTTTTGAATTTCTATTGGACCAAAACGAAATAATTAAAGAGTTAAATTTGGACAACGTATCAGGCCAGGGTCTCGATTGTGATGAGAAAAAAACGTCATGCACCTTGACGGTATAGTTGAATATAAATTATCTCTAGCGATTACAAAGATGTACTACCGGCCCCCCGCCTTCAAGTTTTGGGTAGGTACATCGATATGAAACAAGGGGAAGCGTACGTCACGGCACACATATCTACGCTCTAAAATGACAAAGCTTCAGTATGACGTCATAGTTGAAGATAAAATTCTCCCGACCGACAGCAAAGATATACCTACTACCGATCCCCCCCACCATCAAGTTTTGATTTAAGTACATCGGTTTATCTACGCTTTATAAGTGTCAAAAATTTTGTTGCACCGAGCAATTTTTTCTTTAATTATGATTTATTTATATTTTTAATCCTTTTGAGGTTGGCACTTTTTTTCTTAAAAGCCTATTAAAAATATGAGAGAAATTAGTAAATTTTGAAGTCAAATAGAATTCTGGCGTAACTGTCAGTTTCGGAAACGAGTGGCTAGATGCAGTGGGTAGACTAGCTAGATACTGCCCTATTAACATACAAGATCATCTAGCCGTAAAATGTTACCAACGTAAAAAATAAATTGAGTAATTATATTTTTTCCGTCGGCTTTACAATCTTCCGGAGTGTACGTATCGAGACGTTAAAGGAGCCGGCTTTGTAGTCGCTCGGTAGATAAATACAGACGATATAAAGCATATCGTCTTGGCAAGTATCAAAAGTATTTTTAAAATCATGTTCAAGCGAACATTTTTTGCTTGATTTAGGATTTATTTGAGTTTATAATCGCTTTGAAGTGGGCACTTTCTATCACAGAAGCCTATTTAAAATATAAATGAGAACTATTTTAAATGTTAATGAAGTAAGGAACGCGTTCATTCATTGGATGTCGATATGGCAAGTAGGTAGAACATACCGAGGAAGATATAGATAGTACAGAAGTTAAGTATACCGTCTCGATACATACCCTGGGCCGCAATTACGAACGCTATCTTCATATGTACAGATCGAGACGGTACACATAACTTCTGTACTATTTTTACCTACCTCGGTATGTTCTACCGGCTTTTCATCGAATAGAATTATGATTGAATAGAATCATTAAAAAGCCCTTAGGGCGTATAAATAAAGAAAGAAATAGAAGCGGGTGGACGTCCTTCCCGCCTGCCAATGTGACCACGACTGCTCTGCCAAGAGCAAACGACTAAGGAGAAGAACGCAAAATGCGTTTGAAAGCACAAAAGATGAATCTAGACAGAATATCTTACTGATAGGATTGTAAATTCAAATAGAAACGACAGTTGAAACTGACAGAAAAAGATGAAGGCAAAACGATAGGAGATAACAAAGGAAACGTTAGGTCAAGAATTCTGTACACGTCATGATTTAAGCATTAATTCAGAGGTAATAAAACAATATAAAATAACCTCACAGGTTTATGATGGTATTCAAAGAGAATGGATTCGAGCACGAAGGGGGTATATTGAAGGATTAAGAACAAGGAGATACTTTCACCATCTCAGAGGTGATATTCTTAGATCGGGTTATTTGAGAACATCGGGCGAGTGTTTTAAATCATGAACTCTAAAAATTTTCAAGACTCATTCCAAATTTGCTAATGTGGTGATACAGTGGATCTCAATGTAAAAATAAGGTGATGGGCCAGTAATATTTTTTGTATGCGTGCACGAAAATATTACTAGTTATCTTTTATTGTGTGAAACATTTTTTTTACTTATTCTTTTTATTTTTAATATTTATTCACATTATTATACATATTACAAAAAAAAAACGTATCCCTTACTCTATGAAGCCAAGAGCCCTGTGTTGAGTTGAGATACAACATAATAGAAAGTGGAAGCATGCATATTATTAAAGAATACGACAAATAAAAATAATTACATAAACATATTTTTCAGTAAACATCTGGACAACACGCTCAATAGTACTATATAAATCTATGCAACGTATCGCAGCAGTCTCCTGCAATGGTCTCTTCCATTAGACAAAATCCAAACTTGTACACTTCTCCTGAAAATGGCTCTCGCTTTGGAGAACTTAATATGTTCATCCGGGAAATTGAACACTCTTGGAGCCACAAAAGAGAAATTTCTGTGAGCGAAAGTCGTACGTGTTTTTGGTAACAAATAATTTTAATTACAGGAAAACCTCGTACGAGCATTTTACTGAGATCTCCTCTTGTAACCGCATGAACAGAAATGTGTCGATGACATATTAATACACAGACATAAAAATGTTAATCCACAGAGCAGTTTTTACTTTCATTACGATTTATCACAGAAACCTAACTAAAATACAAAAGAGAAATACTTAATTTTTTATTTAACGTTGACCGCGGAGTAAAGTTTCAGATTTTCATACATTCCTAGCCTCTTAATCTTGTCACACATGCTCTTCGGTTGTGTCTGCTTTCGACATGGCCAGACTTGAGATTTTGGTTTTTCTGATAATGCCGCGTCTTTTTTCGTCGTCTTCGTCCTACGCTACCATTCACAATCGCCATGTATATCAGTTTTACCAATCTTTCGTCCGCCATTCGTTCTACGTGACTAAACCATTAACGAATGAGTAAAAAGAATCATTTACCTGATATTACGCCAGTCAATCAGGTCCGGTCTGTTGCGATGGATGAGGGCGTTGAAGGCCAGCCCGTCCCTCCAGGAGGACGTGAAGTCGTTGACTCTGACTCCGGGATACTTGGCCGTGGACCGCTTGGCCCAGCGGAGCAGAGCCTCTCGGGCCGTCACGTTGGTCTCCTGGCCTACGATGTCGGAGATCTGTAAAGAAAGAATAATCATGATTAAGGGTCGAAAAACTTAACACAAGTACAAGAAATGGTGATAAAACCCTACAGCTTGGTGGACCTTAATTTTTTAATAACATTAAAATGGTATATTATGCACTTGTACAGTCATCGCTTTCCTATGGAATAATTGGATGTAGGGGAGCTTATGACAACCATATTAAACCATTAGAAACTGTTCAAAAATTTATCTTAAAAATAATGCTTCACAAAAATCGCACTTTTCCCTCTTTTCAATAAACTTTTAGATATAAGACAAATATACCAAAATTTATTTACAAGTAATTCAAATAGACCAAGTTAAAGAAGGAATCGTGTGTTAGAAATACCACATTGTAAAACGAGGCTAGCACTGAGACATGCATATTTTATGGGCCGAAAATTTTTTAATTCTTTTTTACTGATAATTTTTTTTTTTTTGTATATTTACAATTTTAAAAAACCCGTTAGGGTTACATTAGAAATTTAATATTTCATTGATGCCAAACTTTCAAAATTTTCCTTCTTTAAAAAAACACGCACTATCCTGGATTTAAACTAAAGATATGAACTCTTTTTTTCTATGATATATTTTGTTGCCCTTTAATAATAAGGATTATTTTTTTATATGTTTTTAAATATTTTTGATGACTATAAAAAAAATACCTTGTAATTTTTTACAGAATATTTTCTTTTCTCTTTCTTATGTTACACAAAAAAATTATAACTGTCTATTTATTATAGGAGCAAAAATTCATAAAAAAATTCTTGTATACCAACGAACAGGCCATGCCTTTGTGGGATTTTTTTGTTTACTATTTTTACTGTTAATATGTATTTTATTGCAATGTAATTATCCTTTATTTTTTGAATACTCTGTTTTATCTCTTATGCATATTGCAAAGAAAAAAAACATATTTTTTCAGGTCTTTTTCTTATCTCCTAAAATAATGTAGATAAATTTTCATAACGCTACCGTTGACACTATTTTAGTAACATGTACAAATTATTTAAATCACGTCATGCTCACAGCTTCTTTTACGATTGCGAAATTTACGAAACGGATTGGTTATCGATTGACCCTGAAGTTGGGTCAAGATACACTTTTCGCAAAACTGAATTATCAGGTTTGATCAGTTTTTTCCATCTCATTTTACTGTTAACAGTCTCCGTGCAATACGCTCATAACTTAAGAGATAATAATATTGCTCGGGGGCATTCTGGACGAGGTGAGCGCGAACTGGAGAATGTATTCAACGGAAGCTGTGACAGTATAAATCACTTTGAAAAACGCAAACTTGTAGCGTTTAAAAAAATCCTAACGGGGAGTTCGTACATTTCCGTCCTAATTAAATAAATCAGGATGATGTACTGCGATGATTGTACAAATGTCTTGTTTAATTAATGAGGGTAAAATATTATTTGCCACTGAAAAAGAGGATGGTGATTATCATCTCTTTGATCCACTTATGTCAATCAATCGAGCGGCGTTAAAAATACGAAATTGGTGTTACGGCTTGGAGTCTTGAAGCAGCGTTTATATGAAGCTTACCAACGCTTTTATTGAAATAATATTTTATCATTTAAACTTTACATGTACATTTTTTTAAACATTTTTTTAACATTATTTTTTTGCACCACAACAGGCCAGGAGGCCTAATTACAGTGGTGAATTACATCACAGAGCACCCAGGCTTGAGAAAAATCACATTTTATTTTTGTGTTCTCACCGGGAATCGAACCCGGAACCTTCCGTGCGTGAGTCAAGCGTCTTGACCACTACACCACGGAGGCCGCCGTTTACATTGTACGTTACAGCAAACATGTCAATTACAATGTACATGTGAGTAATTATTAATATTTAAAGCATTAACTTGGTGGTCAAACATTTTACTGGATGTTATTGAATATTTGTTTATAAAAATACAGGAGTTAAAATCTTACATACTAATAATAAAGGGTTAAAAGTAAATAATTTACATTAGGAAAGCTTTAAAAAATAATGTTCCTTTGATCAATAATCAAACAACCTTTCAATATATTCTTTTATACGATGTTCCACTGTAATGGTCACCTGTAATGTAAACCTATTAAACTAACCCCCTCCCTCCATCCCCTCTACCTTTTTTCAACTATTTCTCAAACAACATAGCATATTTTCATAATTTAATCAGCGCATGTTTGTCCTAATCAGTGCATGTGCTTATTAAAATTCATGTCGTGTAGGTTGTATATTTTTGTGCAAAAACTATGGTGAAGGTGTATAGTGGGTTTTGCATGTTGGTTTGCATGTTGGTTTAATTGGTATCCTGACGACGAGACGGATACGTCTCGAAACCGGTAGACATAGAACAGTCGGTAAGTGGTTATATACAAGTATTCAATAACATTTAGTATTTAATAATATTTAAGTAAGAATATTTTACAATACAATGATATTTGTTCATAAAATTATAAACTCTAATAAAAAAACAGAATTTTAGAAAAAAATTGATCGGAACCAGCATGAACACGATCACAATACTAGAGAAAATAACAAAATTAGACTTCCATTTAGGAAAAAGGCGAAGTCACAAAATTCAATTTTATTTAAAGCAATTAAAAAGTATTACGAAATGGAAAAAATATTTATGAAGAAACGTATCAAAATTTAAAATAATGGTCAAGACATATGTGATAAACAATTTATAAATTAAATATATTTGCAATGTTATTATTAGAACACACATAACAATATGTATGATATGTGTGCCCTACTTTAAGATTTAAATAAAAAGAAATAAATATAAAAAAACGAGTTTTTTTAATGCAAAAAAATAAATTAAATCACTACTAGAAATCACGATACATAATTAGAGAGGAAGAGTTCAAAACTGGTAATCCTAGCATAAAAAAGATCCACCCCTCAACAGACCAATCACGTGCATCATTGACGGTAAATTAGAACAGCATTCAAGAATAACAAATGGTATGTATTGCCAAGCTCTAAGGTAGATGCACGGTGCATATTTTTTTGCGCTTTAAAATGTTGTGATTATAAATAAACCCGTTCAGAAGTTTAAAAGTCATCATAAGCACGGAAATGCCTCTTCTGGCCCGAAATATGGCAGTAATAATACTTCAAAATATAAAATGAGACTGCTAAACGTTCGTGCGTTAAGAATTATCAAAAACACCAACTCGATAGTTTGTCAAGGGTGCGCAGTTATTTGGGTTTAACCACTTGGGATCGGAGAAGACATCGTGAAGACATAGGAACGTACGGATGAAGAGGCAGGAGTTTTCCTACGCCATCAGCACTAAGTAAAGACTGCACCAGGTTCTAAGGTAGTACCAATGCCTAATAAACTCGTAAAGTTTCTAAAATAAAAGTTATGTTATTTAAACAGAGTTCCCGTAAAAGATCGAGTGAATCGAGAAATTGAGATTCGTTGCGTTAACAAATTTAAGTTACTGATTGCATTTTCGACGTAGCCAAATAAGTTTGTCACTATTTAGAAAGCGATACGCGAATACCTATTATGAACAACATTTTAAGTATGTCCAAAGTTTATAGACAAGAACTACGAGTAGATTTATCAAATCAAATGATCTAAGAAAACATACCCATACTAAAGAGTATTTTCAGACGTTGTCTAGTAGAGTAGGCGAAAAAATTCCATCACCCCGTTTAATAAAGGTTTCAGCTCTTTTAACTTTCTATAAAATTTATAAAAGAAATAAATTGAAGACTTCATCATCATCAGTGGCGCTACAGCCCGTTGTGGGCCCTGGCCTCCTCCAGAATCTGTCTCCGTTCCTCCCTGCACCCCGCGGCTCTTTTCCAGTACGTCGGGCCAATTCCTCTAATGTCACATTCCACATTATCCAGCCGTCTTAATTTTGGTCTGCCTTCCGGAGTGGTATTAAGAATCTTTTTTGGGGTACGATTATCATTAATTATGTGCACATGGCCCAACCATTGTAATCTTCTTATTTTGATGAATTGCGCAATGTTGGGTTCGCCATACAGTGCCTCTAATTCACGATTAAACCGTCTCCTCCACACTCTGTTTTGGTTGAAAAATTAAAGGCATATGGATGTTTAAACGTATACAGATCGTGGAATGTGGTTATATGGTATGTAAAGTGACTACTCGAACCAGCCAATGACATGATAATCCATGTTAATACCTAGACTTCGTTATTTCATTACCAAAAATGTAATCATTCTTTCCAGTTGTAAAATATACAGTGAATATTATGTATGGGGACAAAAGTAAACGCATTTTCAAACATTGACAAAACGGTATATTTTAGATCCGGATTGACCGCTGGCTGCACGCGGTTTACGGTCATATCTGCGTGCTAATTGCAGGATTCCGACAGCACACTGCATTAGTATGTATAAACAGGCGCTGACAATTTACATGAAACGAACTGTGAAGTGAACGGCCGGCTGCCAAAATGCATTTTAAACCATGTAGTCAAGACATACTATAATACAATAAATGACAGCGAACACCGCACCGGTAAATAGTACATCCTACACGAAATAAATATATCCCAGATGTATTTCCTACAATCTGCAAGACAAACCGGCGGATTTAAATATTCGAAGGTTTAAATATTCCATTCTACAAAACACATTTAGGAAAAGAAATGACATTAATACCTCGTAAATCTAAAAAAAATTATTTATTCCGTTTTTTATATTTTTTATTTGAAATTTATTGTAAAGGTTGTCTGAGTCTTTTGTTTAGTTTTGTCTGGTAGTTTATTGTATAATTTAAGTCCCTAAATTATTAGTCTCCACTGTACTTGTCTCGTTTTAGAATGTTGTATATTTTACATGTTCTGATATTCTCGTATTGTGTCCATGTTTACTACATTTTTTTTCAAGTTCTCTTCGTCTACAATTACATAAGTGGCTAATTTATGAATACATTTTAAGGATTCTAGCTGAAAGAGTTCAGTTATATTTAATTGTTTGGTCTGTTTAAAGAATTCATAAGTTGCTATTATATAAGGGAGATCATATATTATACTAACTTTCTTTTTTTTGCTGTCTTTGTAGTCTATTTATGTGATTTTGATTTTATGCCCCCCATAGCAGTTGCATATAACATATATCAGTTTTTACAAAGGCATTATGCATTACATTACATTTTTTTCCGTTTTTAGAACAAAGTTTTGATTTTTTTTAAAAATACTCGATATTATCGCCACTTTACTAATTAAATTATCAATATGAATTTTGCATTTTAATAGGGAAATATCATATTTTTTACATTTTAAAGTAATAAAAGTCTATGAAATACTGCCCAGTAAAAATAAAAAGTATTTTTAATTATTACTAGCATAAAAAATATTTTTGAATTTGTAATTTTGAATTTACGCAAAAAGTTATTCCATTGGCCACGCCCCTAATACGTCACGATTTATGTTTATTTGTTCCTGACTTTTAAATTTGTTTAGAACATTGTCACAAATTTTGACGTAACAACTATCAAGGCCAAACATGTCGCGTTTTTCTAGTGACGTATTTTAAAAACATATTTTTTAACTTAATATGTGAAAACATTTCTCCAAAATATCCATATTGATTTTGAAAATACAATTAATTATTCTAAATACATTTCATATATTTTTATCGGAATTTGTAATATGTGCTATTTCCCTATTGTTAGTCATAAGTAACATGTTCAATAAGTCATTCATGGTTTCCTTGCGTTTGTACCCTTCATTTGTAAACAAACATATCATGTTAACCCTTCTAGAAATCGAACCCGAGACCTCAATCATGGTAGGAAAACGTGCCAAACACTACACTAAGAGGGGGACGTCTCGATTTCATTTTCAGAATTTTTACCTGAAACCAGCTTTAAAGTCAAAAATACTCGTGTATGATCCGATAATTAGTATACGCGATAAATTCATGCTTTTACAGATTAAATGCATACGCAAAAATTTGCCAGTTGATGCCGCCCGTCAATTAATAAATGCGTTTGTAGTGTCTATAGTCGATTATTGTAATGGTATCTACGCAGGTCTACCAATAAATAAAATGACTCGCCTACAGTCTGTATTGAATGCCGCAGCGAAACTTATTTTTGGAATCTCTAAGTTCAGTCATATCACTCCACTACTTCGGAAATTACACCGGCTACATTTTCTATTATAATACCTTATTATACCTCTACGCAAACAGCGCACTAAATTCGGCGAACGCGCGTTTGCGGTCGCAGGCCCTACGGCATGGAATGTTCTTTCAGCAGAGGTCCGAAACTGTGGGAGTGAAGTGATGTGGAAGAAACTATAAACCCACTTGTTCTCTAAATCATTTGAATAAATCCTTAGCATGTGGTGACAAAGTACATTGTTTTTATTAAATTAAAAAAATTAAATATATATTTTTGTAAAGCGCCCATGAGGTATTATATTACGAAAATGGCGCTATACAAGTTATCCATAATAATAATAATACAGTGCCGTTCGTCGAATTGCGTTGGACAGAGCATTTGTCCATTTGGCACCGAATCCAAGAATGCAGACGGTGGCTGGAGAAAGGTCCGAGAAAAGTTGACCCAGGGACCTTTAGCTACCCGAATAGACGCGGCCGGCTCCAGAATGCAGAAACACAAAAGGAAAAGTGTCCAGTCTATTATCATCGTCTGGCGAGCAAGTGGCCGCGGCCGGCGCGAGATGAAGGCGTTCTGCGTAAACAGAACGGAGATACGAAGATGTAACAAGTAATCTAGAAGAGATCCGTAGAACTGTGCAATTGAAGACGAAAAGTGGATTAGGCACGAAGGTGTTGACATTAACACCATCATCATCCTTTTTTCGCTCTGCCACCCATTTATTTATTTATTTACTTAGCCCTTTATAGGGCAAAGGCCGAAATTGGTTAATATATTAACCAGTCGCTTTAAAGCGTCATATTTCCGATACCGCCCATAGGAATTTCAACGATTAAACTTCAATACGTTGTCCAGAACGGTAGTTGGTTAAATAAATGTTCCAACCGCGTGAAGTTGGCGCGGTTACCTAGAAATCCATGTGTTTATGCCGTTGTCAAAACGGTTGTAAAAAAATAATTACTTATATTTATACTTGTTTTGTAATTGTTTATATACTACTACTACTGAGCTCAATAAAATTGAATATCCCAACTAGAAACCTCAGACAAAACTTACTCTTTCATACCGATAACCATAGAACTAACTATGGTTTTCATTCCCCTATGCCCAGAATTCTTAGGTCTGCCAACAAACATACCAGTCCTGATTTCTTTGATTGAACTCATTATATGTATATTGGTCTCTGGATAAGCCCAACTTTCAGCCTATCTTTTTTAAAAATCGATGTTGAACTGATTCAATATTTTTGAGACTTGGAGAATTATTTGGAGACCAGATAACAGAGGAATACTCTAGGAGCGGGCGAACTAGGAAACAGAAGAGAGCTTTAAGGGTATTGATATTTTTGAAGTCAGTTGTGCTTCTGGTTATAAATCCAAGGAGTTTTAAGGATTTATTGATAACGTGTTATCAATATGTCCTGTCTATTTTGAGTGATTCCGTGTAATTTGGCTGCACGTATTGCCGACTGCGACACGGTACAAACTACTTGTGTTAAACACATATTTTTTTGTACACAACACGCAATTTCGTAATATAATACCTCAAGGGCGCTTTACAAAATAATAATAATCATAGTTTATTAACAAAATAACAATTACTTTTATCTACTACACACACACTTAAGTAATAGATTTCTCTGGATCATGTCTAGTTATTAACTAGGTACGACCTGTTTTAAGGCAGACATTTTTATGCAAAAATAAACAATAGCATTACTACCTACTAGTTAATTTACTATACAGTTTTAAAATATTTATTTATACCATTTATTATTTAAGAATGTATTTTTAGTAAATTTTTCGATTTCTATCGACCTAAACCCAGTAACCAATTTTTTACAATTTTTTTAATTGAATCCAGGTCATGGTTTTACAATGTTCGGGTAACGCGTTAAATATTTTGGGGCCCAGAAACCTGAAATTTCTTTGCCCGAATTCAGAGTTTGTGATAGACCCGACCCCATGACCCATTATCTGGTTTAACTTCTGATAGTGTGGTAATGATTCTATGGATAAATAAATTAAATCTAAACTTTTGAACATGTAATTCAAGAAAATAATTTATTTTGTTATTAAATGCTACGGATTTATTCAAATGAATCAAATTCAAATGAAATAAACCCAACCTGCGCGAGTCTATCGCGCAAAAAAGACTATAAAGGTATTGATGATAAATTGCGTAATTTAAAGTGATTTATTATTCCTTGCTTATACAATATTGTACATACACCGCAAGACAAAAAAAATTACGAGTTACCTGCTACCGCGCCCCTTGACTTTACTGAACCCTTTTTCTAAGAAATCCTTTATCGATACCTCTTTCTTTTGTTTAATAAATTAAGGACACTATGTGTCACCTTTCTACAATATTTACATTTTAAAATGTCTCAACAGTCTTGTTTTACCCGCGTTTGAGTGAACATAACACAACAATCATGAAAGTGCAAAGCAAATGTCGATTGCGATAAAATCCAAAATAATCACATTGTCGCAAGAAAACATATCTAATTGTGAAATATCTCGTCGAGTTGGGTATTCAGAAGGTGCAGTGAGGTTTTTATTTAAAAAAATCCAAGAAACTGGATCCATAGAACGGAAAAAAGGAAGCGGACGGGGGCGCGTGACATCTGCCCGAGATGATCGCTTAATAAAAAAAATTGTTATGCGCGATCGATTTTTAACGGCACCTGAAATACACGCACAGGTGCAGTCTACCAGCACATCAACATTTTCAGTAAAAACAGTGTCCAGGCGGCTGTTGGAGCATGGTTTCCAAGCACGGAGTCCCGCAAAGAAACCATTACTCACGGACAAAATGAAGAAGGCTAGACTGGATTGGGCGAAAGAGCACCAGAATTGGACCTTGGAGGATTGGCAAAATGTTGTTTTCTCTGATGAATCAAAATTCAACCTTTTTGGTCCAGACGCAGAAAGATAGTTCGACGAAAACGTGGGGAAAGATATCATCCGTCGTGCGTCACTCGAACCGTTAAACATTCACCCTACGTGATGATTTGGGGGTGCATGACAGTATACGGTTTAGGACCTCTAAATTTTGTACAGGGTACGATGAATGCCATTCAGTACAAAAAAGTGTTAAAAAAACATATTATTCCAACAATCGAGGACATTACGCAGTATACCGCGGACCCAATTTTTCAGGACGATTCTGCGCCGTGCCATAGAGCCCGCACTGTGAGTACAAATATATATATTTTTAAATGCATTTTGTGACCACATGATAAATAATTTATTGTTTTTTTATAGATCAATGAATTCAAGGAGAAAATTGGCTTAAAATCGTTGACGTGGCCCGGGAATAGCCCTGATTTGAACCCGATAGAAAATTTATGGGCGATTATGAAAAAAAAGTCGGGAAAAAAAAATCAAAAAACATTGAGGAATTAAAAAAAAACTTAATTCAAGTTTGGGAAGAAGAAATAACATCAGAAATTTTAGATTCGCTTTACGCTTCTCTAAATAATAGAATTTTACATGTTATAAAAAATAAAGGTGAATTCACTAAGTACTAAATATTTTTAAATGTTATAAATATGTTTAAATGTAAAATACTTTAATTTAAAATAAAGCGATAAGAACCTACTTCTTAAATATGAATTAAAAAATAACATGTCTTTTATTATTCCATCACAAACACTCGACCATAAATGAACCGTTATGGGTCTCTAAGGTTCGGGTAATCTGATACCTGATATATAATGGCAATTTCTAAGTACAATTCATGAGTAAGATTTTTTATTTTAACCTTGAAATAACGAGTAGTCATCACATATGTCAAACAATATAAAAAAAACTAATTAAATATCAAGAATAATTCATTATATGTCAATTTTAGTTTTTTTTGAGAACTCGTAAATTTATTTGTCTTGCGGTGTATGTGCTTTATTCTGAAAGCCAATGATTACAACAATTCATTCGTTCACGTAAACAAAGCCATTAAGAAATACTAATATTTATTTATTGAAAACACTTATCAAGTTATTTTTTTTTTAGCACAGCCCAACCCGTATTTAATTTTTGTTAACAACCGGCTGCGTCATTCTAGTTAACAATTATTTAATATACAAGTTATTGCATGAGGATATAATCGTTTGATGCATGTATTTATCGGCATAGAGATTTTAATAAATTATTATGAGCATTGATAAATGACGCATGATTATTGTGTATCTATAAAGCCGAATCAAATTAATTGAACTACAAATGCATTTTCGTGAGTCACGATTTTAGATCAGCAATAAAAATATTTAAAAAGTTTATCTGGTGCGGATTTTTTCAATGAACGATTTCATTACGAATAGCAATTGACCTTTTTGTGTTTGCCGATTTTTTAAATAATATCAATGAACAAGTTCAGTGTTACGGAAAATTGGATGCAAAAAATGTTTTTCTGCACGCGGTAAAAATTAGAGCATTTAATTGTACGGCGAAATTTCTCGATTATGTATGAGAAAAAAAAATTGTTTTAATAAAAACGAACTACCTTGAAACGTCACCAGTTCAACAACAACAAACCATCCCGCCGTTTCTACGTAGGGGTAGGCAGAGAGAGACATGGCAGCACAACTCATCGACGACAACTCGTAACGTCACGGGCGGAGTAATCGAAACATTACATAAGTAACTTTCAAAAAATCATAGCGATGATATTACGATACATAAAAAGTATTTGTTCAAATTTTTTTATAGTATTTATAGTCTTTTATCGTTTAACGATAAACGTAATAATAATTCATAGTTTTAAAGCTATTCAAGAAGCCAAATTGTACAATATTATAATTAAATAGTCAAATTTATATGGTAAATAATCGGTAGGCGAAGTTACCAATGTACCAACCAATGTTATATGAGGGTATTAAAAGCAAACTAAGAAATCTCTATAGAAGAACTGAGATATTTGCAAACAATTTTGATAAATATATTGTGAGATTTATAATTATGCTTTACCAACGCAATGGAGAATGCTAAGTTGGCGGTGTCAAGTAGTATAATTGAAAACGATTTTTGCAAGATTTAGAGACGGTTTTGAATTACGCTATTATTTAGGTAGGTAGCTTTGTAGCTGCACGATGATTGGTTATCTAGCTTTAATATATCAACTTTAAAATACCTTAATTTTGTAAACGGGGTCTAGAATTCCAATCGTCTATGCGCTTAGTAGCAGCAAGGCGTGTTGTAATCTTACTCCTTTTTACTATTCATATTATTATTATTTTGTAATACACTAAATTTATTTGTCAATTTTTAAAATGTGTAAATGGGGGCTAAATTTCTAACTGTCTATGCGCTCTGTAGCTGCAAGACGTCCTGTAATCTAGCTCCTATCTATTATAATTTTTGATTGATCTTAATTGAAAACGAGGAACTAGAATCCCAACCGTCCATGCGCTCTGTAACTGCAAGACGTATTGGGATATTTATTAATTGTACAGCGCCCTTGAGATGATTTTCACAAAAATGGCGCTTTATAAATTGTCCAACTATATATATATGTAGGTTTTTATGCATAGTGTATTTTGGCATCAATAAATAATTTTCTGTTTTTGGTGGAGATTTTTAAGTTTGCTTTTAATACCCTCTCCTCATATAATAACTTTAAAATCATCCCTAATTATTGCCTTGACTATTAAGGACTTACTAAAGTTAATGAGATGCGGGATCTCGGGGTTCTACTTGACAATAAGTTAACGTTTGAGGCACATGTCAACTCAATTGTGAAAAAATCATACCAAATGTTAGGTTTCCTCTTCCGTATAGGGAGAGAATTCAATCATGCGCGCACTCTTAGAACTCTTTACTTTACATTTGTTCTGAGTCAATTAGAATTCGCATCTCCCGCTTGGAGCCCTCAATACAAAAAATACATTAGCCGAATTGAATCTGTACAATCAAAAGTTTTATCGTATTGCAATTTTAGACGGTTGACTCAGAATACAGGTCCAGATGAATCTATAAACTTACCTAAACTCCAAACTCTCCAAACTCGAAGGAACATGGCTGATGCCATTTTTATGTATAAAACTTTGAATAACATGATAGATTGCCCTAAGATTCTGTCACTTATTAATTTTAGAGTCCCAGTAACGCAGACCAGAAACCAATCTCTTTTTGAAATTTCTAAATGTAAAACTAAATCTTTTCAAAATTCATTTGTAAATAGAACCTGCCATATGTGTAATCAGAAATTAAATTGTATTGATATTAATAACATATCTTTAACTTCCTTTAAAAGTGAAATTTCCAAAAATAATTCAAGTTATGATGTTGCGCCTTGAATCCGCAGCCTATATTATGCAGGTGATGTGCAGTTCTGTATGTAGGCACATAATAAATGAACACTGTATGGTCAACTATAGTTGTATTATTTATTGTAATGTGCAACTGTGTAATCAATATTCATTTACATTTCTAGTAATATTATAAGTTTTGTATGATTAGTTATGTTATGTTATGTATAATTTTTATGTGACAACATTTACAATAACAATATTATGTGGAAGCCTCTAATTAGACTTTATGATATGTATTTATGGTATAATTGATTCTTATAAATGTATAAATATCTGTTGGCTTTCAAATGAAATAAAATTTAAAAAAAATAACAATTAAAATAAATACAATTCGTTTTTAAATAATGATTATAAATTTCGTCTTCCTTTATCTAGGTACAATCCTTGAAGGTATAATAATTGAGCAATGACATTTATTGTACAAAGGAAGTTCAAGCATCAGAATTCTTAGAAGAAAGCGTTTGATATAAATACCCGGCAAAAAGTCGTGGCAAAATACAAATGTTTGCAGAGTTTTTTTGTCGATTTAATTGTGCGATGCGACCGCGATGTGAACTCCGGTAATAAGCGAGACGACAATAATTACCGGTTCAGGAATCCTGTTTGTTCCCGTGCAAAAGTGTGTCACGCTCCGCGGGAGGCGACAAATGCTGCACAGTCTGAAGTCGCGCATTGTCCAGGTTCGCACGGAAACATACAAACAGGGGTAACGCAAGGATTTCATTTGGGCCAACAATTAATTATTACATATCAGCAGTGCGATTCTGAATGCAGAACTTTTATCTCTAGAGAGCGTTCAGAATCGCACTGCAGATATCATCATCTGTAATATTATTCTCCGTGTCCAGGCGGATGAAGAATACAGTTATTTGTGTGAAATAGAACTAGAACTGGCAGCTCTCAGGTAAAAATAATGATAAGGAAATCGAGTGGAGATAAGGATAAGGAGAGACTATCACTCCCTCTCACTTCTGTTCAATGTACTTCATAGTCCTAACGCTTCTATATACCTGCGTGAAAAATTAAACCTATCAAACGAACAACTTTGAATCAACAACACAATTAAGATCAAAATACTAAAATCAACAATCACGAATCTAATGCCAAGCTGTCTTGTCCTGCAAATATTCTTCGACTCTATTGTAGCTCTTTCCAAACAGGCTGTGCCTGACAAAATCTTTTTTTTTTGTTGGCAAAGCCTAAATTTCAAGAGATACCTTATTGTAACAGATGATCGAAATACGCTGCATTGGTACACAAAATGTCCGCCGCCAGTCCGTGGAGGAATTTGGTGACCGCTTCCTGCACTCTATCATCAGTCTCAAAACGTTGTCCACCCGAGTGTTGCTTTAATTTTGGAAACAAGTGGGAGTCACTTGTTTCCAAAATTAAAAGTAAAGTTTAAATAAAAAATGACTAAAACCTGAAAAAAATTGAGAACCTTATTTTTTACACAACCCTCGTATTTCAATTGTAAATCAAATAAAGGTAACAAAAAAACAGCGTTTTTGGCAAACGCGGCCACCACTGCGGTGTCAACTTATCTCCATTTGATTTCCTTTTAATATTTTTCCCTGAAAATAGCCATCGTGTCAAAAACACTCGTCCAGGATTATGCTTATATTTCACACACATAAATGTATTCATATTCAACCCGTATAAACTGATAAACAGGATCGAAAAATAAACAACTGGATTGATAAAATACAATCTTAATGTAATTTATCAGAAAATAATTTATACAGTGCTGTGGGCGTTATCTGCAGATTTCATAATGGCGTTTTTTAGATCGACGATCAACAAAAAGTCGAGGATTAATTATTATGAACTTTAGCACCGAGGTGGCGAAGCCAAGTTTGGGAGAAAATAATGTTTGCGCAATTTTTTTTTCTATAAAAATGTGTAACTCGTTAAGTAACTTTACTATCTGTAGCGAAGCGATGATTTTTATTTCGAAAATTCAAGAATACAACGTTTTCAAATAACAGACAAACCATTACGACAGATGATATAACGCTGATTACAGTCTTGGCATACGGACTCGGCATCCTTTTTATTCACGCATCTTCTCATGCACGCACGCCGGTTATTCCGACTTTTGACATGTCCACCTTCAAGTATTTGTTGGATTAGATTATACCATGTCTTTTTTGTATTCCTCGGTTTTTGCGTCCATCAAAATTTGCATCGTAAATCTATTTTAATTTATTTAATATTTAATTTTATTGAAAATGCTACTCTTAGCTTTGCATAGGTTCTGCATGGCTCTCGACGCGTGTTCACCAATTATACATAAGTCAAATATTGAAAGCATTAGCGTTAATGTATGTTTCGGCTAAACACGATTAGTTTCAACAACCTGATTAAGTAGTGCTGCATATCGGTTACAAGTTACAAAACCATTTTTTTAAATGTCACAGTGACATAAGAATAATATCGAGAACATATTTTCTACCTACTCTCTCGTTCGTGATCTCATGTTACCAATGTCATCGAATGGTTCTCGTTAAATACAATTGGCATTATTGATGTCCTTACACCACCCACACAATTAGATTCTTATGTCATTATGTGTTGATAGGTAGAAAGAATTCTCAGGAATATATGATAAGTTACAACAAAAAGAGTTAAGAATTAAGAGCGAAATTCGCATGAAAAAACTTTGGCTGGAATAGCTATTTGCATAAAATACCAATAAAAGTGTGGGAATTTCAAGATGTAGTGACGCTGTGAAATTAATTCAATTAAAATCCAGAGAAAAATTTCAATACACATACATTGGGCAATTCTGCGTCGGAAAATTACAAACATCGAATAATACAAAATAAACATTTTTATATATTTTTTATTTTAATTTCTTTTATTTTATTTATTTCGAATACAAACAGATTTACAGGTTAAATTAATACTTAAAAAAAAACTATATAAAATGTATACATAGTAGGGCCTGCCATCCAATTATATGTATTCACTAAATAATACTGTAATAAAGCGACGACGGCTTAAAGTTTAAACTATATAAATAATAAATATACTAAGTATTAAAATAAGATAAATATGGACAAAACAAGGAGATAGTGGAAAGGAAAAGAAGGAAATTGATAAGGAGTGGTAAAAGATGATGGAAGGAAAGTAAGAGTGGAAAATTGCATTTGATTTAATGATTTAATGAATTATGAATGAAGAGCCTATTAATTCTCTTCTGTACATATTTTTATTTTTTTATTTATTGGGGATATCAACAGTAATACATGTAACAAAAATACAACAAATAAAATATACAGAGAATAAAACCAATGACAGATATCCACAGAAATACATTAAATACACCTACAATACATACTAGTGTGTTTGTGTGAGTGTAAGTGAGTGAGAGGGTGGGTGTTATATTGGAATGAGGGCTGACATATGTGTAAATATTGCACAAGTGTCAAGTGTCGAAAATATAAATATATTAAAAATATTAAGAATTAGAGATAAAATTTAATAAAATATAATAAAATAAAATAAAATAAGATAAAATAAGACTTTATTATTGAAACTAAGTATAAGACAAAAAAGTATGGTTTAAGACGCGGCATTTTAAACGTTATTTTTTTACAATCAAATGGATCAATAAGGGGAAAGTTCAAATTATATTCACTAGCAAAACGTATAAGTGGAGAGTTCTGGGCATAGTTCGTACGAACTGCTGGCACATGAAATAGAGAGCTCGACGTGTGACGGGTGCGGTAGCCGGGGACATTTAATGATAGCTCCGACAAAAGAGCCGGACTATCAAGGCGTCCACTAAGTATGTCTAAGTATTGTATGGAGTGTTAAATATATCGAGACTATTAAATTTTTTGTTGATTGTTTCACATATACGAGGGATCGTAGAATGTTTCCGATGATTAGTTTTAATTTTATTTTAATATTCAAGAGATTCGTCGGTGGTTCCAGTCAATTGAAATTCGCAAGCAGACATACACGTCTAGACTAAGCTCTCCTCGTCTGGTCTGCACCATGCCATTTCCTTATCCGCAGATCTGTGGAATGAAACACCGGATGAAAGGTAAAACAAGGTCGCTGAATCTAACACGGCGTGACTCGAGTTAACGCGCTCGTTTGCCCTTTGCAGCTTCAATTTGACCTTAAACAAGAGCGATACTTCATTTTCGACGCTTTTATGACAAAATCTTAAACTAGCAATTTGTTTTTTTTATTTATTTTTTTTTATATATATTTGGACCCCTGTACTTAGTAGCCTTACGTGTCATGTACAAGGCTTAGGTACTTGGAAAAATCGTTTTTGTTTATCTTGGAAATGGGATGTTCGATCACTGATTTTGGTTTATTACCTTTATTTATGAGTCCAATCACCATTGTTGCAAAGTTCAAGAACAATGGCGCGTGATACCTGCTTTTAACTACAGTATGGATATCTGTTAAGGATATTCCATCTTTCCTGCATTCTGCTTCAAGATTATGGCGTTGCAAACTAAAAAATGGACACTGAAATGACAGATGTTCGATACTCTGTGAAGAAATATCATCGCATGGACAATGGTCATCATTCCTTAATTTAATCATATATAGATAACTTCTCATAGCTCCGTGTCCGGCCAAAATTTGGGTCGTTTCGAAAGTACTTTGGTGATGATGACGGAAGTTCGCTGCATCAGCCAGCGTTGGGTTTAGTGACTTTACCTGTAGAAGAAGCGCGGTAATGATCCTCCCAACGCTGCTGCGTATTTTGTTTTATACAGCGTTTAGCAAAGCTAAGGGGAAATTCTGAGAAGACAAAACTAGCAATTTGTTACGAAACGGGTCTATCAACTATGAAATTAAAATCAATAAGGATCACCGGTAATTACGTATTTTCTGTCGGTGCCAATCAATGATCAAACTGTATAAACCGATGGCACTTTAATATTGAAAATATTAGACAAAATTTTAAATAAGGCGAGAACAACTGGCATGGGTATTTATTCCATCTGCCAGTCTGTAGCACTAACTATGCACAACACTCTTTCCTCTATCGTTCTTGCTCTAACTATAATGTTTTTTAAAAACAAATTTGTTTTATTTATTTTTAATAATGAATAACCACAAAGTTAGTGCTTCAAATATAAACTTTATATTATGTATGATTTTTATTTAGAAACTTCGCTGGTCTGTCTTCAAACCGTATTTTAAAAAAATGTTATTATATCATTGTCGACAGTTTGTTTCTATAAAAGAAATAATATTACGAATTACATAACTTACATTAATTCAATTGAATCTGTGCAAAAAAAAATATTCATAACCTAACATTTTAATGCAACCTGGGCAGAACCCTTCAGTCTTATGATCAGCGCCTAGAACATTTTGGTCTAGATAAATTGGAATTTAGGAGACAGATTTAAGACTTGATGTATATTTATAAAATAATTCATTGTTATGTTGATTCTACATTTTGTTTAGGGAATGTACTTCTGAATGTCCCCAGTCGGCGATTGTGATCGTAAACTACATTTTATCTTCCAACCTTTAATATATGGCTCACTTTAATGCATCATCACATATGTTAAGATTATATAATTATGTAGAAAGTAACGCTGATGCATTGAATAATTATAGGAGAACTGTAACGCAATGTATTAAATCAAATAGTATCTTATGTTAGTTAGGTAAAATAATTTGTAATAAACTGTTCGTACGATTTAGCGTCATAACTTTCATAATATTAATAGAATTTAATTAAGCTAGTCAATTTTAAGAAAAATTTATAGCTATGAACTTTTTTTTATTTATTTGCGCATGCTGTGTTTACATATAATTGATGAACAAAATCTAAACATGACAAATGTTGATTATTGTACCAATGTCGTATGCATAATAAATCAAATAAAAGAAACATACAATTTGATTTCAAAAATACACGTACTTTGTGTGAATAAAAAAAAAACATATATTCCTCAACACGTTTCAAAGAAGTCACTTATGCAAGTGTTTTTTCCAATCCTCGAAACATTTCTGGAACGCACTTTTTTCTGCCTTCAGTTCCTTCAGCGTCTTTATCTCCTCCGTGGTCGCGTAACGTCG
The DNA here is from genome assembly GCF_059751315.1 of Micrasema longulum. Lineage (NCBI taxonomy): Eukaryota > Metazoa > Arthropoda > Insecta > Trichoptera > Brachycentridae > Micrasema > Micrasema longulum. Next base: position 250,398 of record NW_028277887.1, read on the forward strand.
TCCTTTCATAGTCCTCTTTATTTATTAGAACAGGAAAAAGTCAGGGGTTGCCCCCTCGCGTCCGGTGAACGTGCAGTCTTTTTTCTTGTCAAAAACTCGCGAGGCGTCCGTCATTTTCGCTCTGGAATAATCGTCTCACTAATTTGCCTGTCAACAACGAATTAGGCATCCAAAATGGCCGATAATTGACAGATTAATTACATACATCGTGTACCGATGCCCATTTTCAGGGGAAGTGTACAAGTGTGGGTTTTGTCTAAAGGAAGAGACCATAGCAGGAGACTGCCGCGAGACATTGCACAGATTTTTATATGGTACTATTAAGCGTGTTGTCCAGATGTTTATTGAAATTTAGGTAATATTTTTTTTTGTAGTATTCTTTAATAATATGCTTTTCTATTTTGTTGTATCCCAACTCAAAACAGGGCTCTTGGCCTCATAGAGTTAGGGATAATGGAAGAGTAGAAAAAGATGTTGAAAGAAGAGTGAATGCGGGCAACAAAATGAACGGAGCACTAAGCACAGTAATTTCAAATAAAAATATGTCAATCGAAGCTAAACTGGCAGTGCACAACGGAGTTTTAGTCCCAACACTTATGTATGGAAGTGAAACATGGAACTGGCAGAGGAAGGATGAAAGCCGAGTGAACGCGGTTGAAATGCGATCTCTTAGACGAATGTGTGGGAAATCAATGTATGACAGGGTTACGAATGATGAAATCAGGAGAGAGTGTAAATCTGAGACAAGTATAATTGATAAGATTAAAAAAGGGTCTCTGAGATGGTTTGGTCACGTAGAACGAATGGACGATGAGAGAATGGTAAAACAAGTATATATGGCAAAAATGAACGGCAACGTTAGACGAGGACGACCAAGGAAGACGTGGCATGATCAGATAAACCAAAATCTTAAGTCTGGTCATGTCAAAAGCAGACAGAACCGAAGGGCATGTATGACAAGATGTATGAATGTGGAAGAGGCTAGGAGTGTATGCCAGGATAGACGTGTGTGGCGGTCCATTCTCTCTGCCTACCCCTACGGGGAAATGGCGTGATGGTAGTAGTAGTAGTAGTAGTAGTAGTAATATATATACGAATAAATAGAATAAAATATTTAAAAAATAAAGCATAGGTCAAATCTAAAATATGTTTTATGCAACAACTATGGGGATCTGGAAACCAAAATGACATAAACAGACTACAACGGCAGCAAAATAAAATATTAAAGCTAGTATATGAGCTCCCTTATCTAACGCCAACTAAAGAACTCTAAAAAACAAAACAATTCAATGTTATTGAACTTTTTCAACTAGAATCTTTAAATTTTATTCATAAGTTAACCACTGATATCATCGTACACGAAGATCTTAAACTTGTGATAAATATGGACATAATACAAGAATATCAGAACAATATCACAAACAACATTCCAAAACGAGACAAGGACAATCGAGAATAATAAATCAATCTAAAATTATAACTAAACAAAAGACTCTGACAAACTTTTAAAATGTGTAAAATAAAAAAGACATATTATTTTGCAAAGCGAAAGTTTCAAAATTTTCATTCTTTTGAAAACACGCACTATCCGGGATTTAAACTAAAGATATTAACTCTTTTTTTCTATGATATATTTTGATGCCCTTTAATAATAAGGAATATTTTTATGTCTTTTTTAAAAAATATTTTTCATTTCCTTTTTTAATTACCATAAAATAAAAAAGTACCTTATAATCTTTAACAGAATAATTTATTTTCTCTTTCGTATATATTACACAAAAATATTATACCTGTCTATTTATTATAGGAGCAAAAATTCATGAACATTTCTTGTAAACCTACCCACGAACAAGCCATGCCTTTGTGGGTTTTTTTGTTTACTATTTTAACTCTAAATATGTATTTCTTTGCTATGCAATTATCCTTAATTTTGTATACTCTGTTTTATCTATTATGTATATTGTAAAAAAATAAAAGTTTAAATAAATAAAAAATAATCCGTAAAGGTTAATAAATAATAAAAAAGCTATAGTTAGTACCTAAACTCTATTTTTTAAATTTGAATTGCTTTCTCTCTACTATTTTTCTAGTTTTTATATATTTGAGTGAACATATATTATATTTTATTTTATGTTTATTGATTTCTTCTCATTTTTTCTCCTTAACTTAGGTTTTGTAATTTTATATTTTTTAAGTTCAATGTAATTATGATTAAATATATACCTACCTGTCCTTTTTATTCAAAAATAACTTTAAAAAATATTTTTTTATTGAACTGTTTACTGTTTGTACTGTTTTTTTGTTTTTAATTTTTATTCCTTATAATGACTTTTTTTTTTACACAATATGTTAGCGTGTTCATTGAATGAAACCATTGTGATATAATATATACATATAAACTTTTATTGCTTTTTTCCCCCCTCTTTTATCTACTGTATTGAAGTGTTTATTTCTACACAATATATATTTTTTGTAAAGTAAAACGCACTACGTGCCGTGTATATTAATAAATAAATATTTTAAATAAAAAATAAATAAAAATAATGTATTTAAACTCGAAATTGAAATATTTCGTGTATTTTGTATCAAACCTCGTATACTAATAATATGTGTTTTATTCTCTAAGAATCGACTGATAAAATCAAGAGCTAAAATCCTTCAAAGCATAAAAGTGCTGGATGCAGAACACGTGAAAACAATAAATTGTTCTAAAACGAACGTGCATTTAAAGCTTCGTAAACCGAAGCACGTCCATCAAAACATAATATGGATTGTGAGAGAATCCATATAATGTCTAATTTGTTTGCGGCTTACACCACGACTGAGTACATAATGTCATAAATCGTCGTTACATAAGGCCGATCAGCCGTGTGGGTATTGTGGCAATGCTGCAGGACTACATTAACATAGAACGGCCACTTCCCGCCGGTCCGGCCGACGGCGGTCTGTCGAATCTCGGTCAATGTCATTCGGCTAAACCTTAAAACCCTCGATGCCTACGTAACGTGATTATCGGTATCGGATCGGGACGGTGGGCGTACAATGGCGCCTGTGGAAACATTCGACGCGGGACAAAAACGCGACCCACGCAAAGAGCAGAGAAAAAACTGATACCCGTGCGCCGGGCATTCGCACAATTTAAGGCACTCGATCAAAACAGGAATCGGAAAGCCGCGGATGATAAATTGGGGGTAACGAGATTTTTTACTCGGTAGTTTGGAACCGGTTGTGATAACCGATTAGTGGGCGATCTTCGCCGCTCGAACCTGCAACAGATCTGCATATTACGAATTTGCGTACAGGATTTCGTGATGTCATACCATATGGTCGAAGGGTCAAACTGTAGTGGGAAGAATGAGCGACTGGTAGCGATAAAACTGTCGATAAGTTGCGCAATTAGATCGAAGTCATTGATTGAATTCACGTACGTATCTACTTGTTTTTATCGATGTTTAAAAATATGACAGATGCCATACAAAAATAATATTATTATTTTGGTTTTATACATTCAAAATATGAATCAAAATGCTGAAGAAAAAACTTGAGTAACACGTATGTAACTACAACTCATTAGACACTTGATGACTTAAATATAAAATTATCGAATTAATATTATTTCGAAGAACACTTATGTGTGGAAGTGAAACATGGAACTAGCAAAGGAAGAATAAAAGCCGAATGTACGCGGTTGAAATGCACTCTCTTTGACAAATGTGTGGGAAATCAATGTATGACAAGGTTACGAATGATGAAATCAGGCGAGAGTGTAAATCTGAGTCAAGTATAATTGATAAGATTAAGAAAGGGTCTCTGAAATGGTTTGGTCATGAATGATTTTAAATATTTTTTTTAATATGGGAGTTGCTTTATAATTTACCTTGCTTATAATATACGAGGTTTATATTTCAAAAAGTGGATTTTTCTGCAATTAAATATCTTAAAATGTATCTAAACTATTGGGATCAGGAGGGATATACTAATGTGGGCTAATCAGGAACTTCTCAGCATTTGCTCACGTGGAGAGGAAACCACTTAAAACTCTTCGAGAGAAGCCGGCCTGTTGGCAGCAGTCAACAGTCAACAGGCCTTCCGTTCCACTAGAGGAGTGTTGATATGATACTACCTCTCGTGTGAGTTCTTTTGGTCGTGAACGAATGGACGACGATAGAATGGTAAAACAAGATGTGGCATGATCAGATAAACCAAAATCTTAAGCCTGGTCATGTCAAAAGCAGACAGAACCGAAGGGCATGTATGAAAAGATGTATCAATGTGAAAGAAGCTAGGAATGTATGCCAGGATATACGTGGGGGGGTCCATTCTCTCTGCCTACCCCTACGGGGAAATGGCGTGATGATAGTAGTAGTAGTCGAAGACTCATTATAAGAGTAAAAACTAAAAGGTAAAACATTAATAATAACAATACGTGAACGGTAATTTACATTTTTTGGATTATGGTGCTTTCTATGTTTACTTTTGTATGGGTACTACTGTGTACGTGTATACTCTTTTTTTCTTTTTTTATTGTTATTATTAATACTATTTATTTATTTTTTTGAGATAGAAGAATTTTACTTTATTTATTAGACTTATATTTTGTACCTCTTAAAGAAAAAAAAAATATAAATTCTTTTCCTTTTAAAATTTTATCTGCACACATTGTTTAATTATTTTTTTATATCTAAATATGTTCTTACAATACTGCTGTGTTATATATAATATTTATGTAACATAATACTCTTCAATTTAAATTTGAAGTTTTTCACATTATTTTGAAGTGTTTATATTATTTTTAATATGTATCTTTTTAAGGTAAAAGGCACTGCATGCCGTGTATATTAATAAATAAATACCAAAATACGTCTTTGTAACATTAAAAGTTAATACTTACTAAAAAAATACAAAAACGATTGTTTACTGCATTCTTCTTAATCCCGTCATTTGAAGCTGTTCGGATATTTTTACAGTAAAGTTAACGAGAAGCCGTTCGCGTGGGAGAATCCACTCGGAGCCGTTTGTTGCCTCTCGAGTTATGGCGATGACATCACTGGAGAAACATATGGAGGTCCTTTTACGGCAATGGAGACGCGAGAACGGAATCTGATTGTACACAATATAGTGTCATGTGTTAACAATATTTAGCTGGTGCCTAGACGGTGCATGAACATGGAAATGGACGTTTATGAGTCAGGTACAACAGCGAGTGCCGAGCGAAAAGATATATGAAAAATGCAAATTAGCATACACAAAGAAAAGCAAATATAGAATCGTTACTTAAAAATATAAATGATTTGAAGCCACAAATTTTACGGAGTAAATAATAATAATAATGGATAATGTTTGGATAATTTATACAGCGCCAATTTTGTGAAAATCGCCCCAAGGGCGCTGTACAATAAATAAATATCCCAACACGTCTTACAGCTACAGAGCGCATGGACGGTTGGGATTCTAGTTCCTCGTCTCCAATTATGATATAAAACAATTATGATATATAAAAGCTAGATAACAGCACGTCTTGCAGCTACAGAGCGCATGGACAATAAGAAATCTAGCCCCTATTTATATTTTTATTTTTAAAAATAATATTTGACAATGAAGTTTAGAGTTGAAGTGATATTTTAAAAAACGAAATAAAAAGCAAATTTATAAAAATAGAAGTTAGATAACAACAAGTCTTGCAGCTACTGAGCGCATGGACGGTTGAAATTCTAGACCCCATTTACTAAATTTAGATATTTGATAGTTGATAACATTTACATAATATGATAGCTAACATCACAAAAAGTCTTTCAGCTACAAAACGCATCGACGAATGGAATTTCAACAACATAAGAATGATTTTGAAAGTTAACAATAAAAAATAATAAAAAAACACAATAATAATACATTGATCAAAGAACCAGTAAGTATGGCAATTATAGTGAACATGTAACAGCACAAAAAGTAAAATATAAAAAACCAAACAAAGATAGCATTCCTTAACTTATTATTAAGGTTAACAAGATTTTAGACAATACTCGAACTCGAAGGGCCCCTGTATTATTTTGGTATGCAGTTTACAGGATCTATTGTCCTTTTCCTATTAAATAACTGTAAAAACATTTGGTTCACATTTGGCTGTTCCCTCGTAGATGATAATAGATGCGCATCTGTGTGCGTAGTGTAGGTACCAAGGGATCTATCCGCTTCTTGTTAATTTTGTTTGTTATTATTAGACGCATGTTTCCCGCTTAAAATGTCTGATTATTATTATTTTACTTTGATTAAGATGTCAGATAAACTTGTGTATTACTTTTGATATTTGAGTAATAAACCAGGACAACTTCGCTGGTCAGGTCGAGTTACAGAGATGGATGGATGCCGACCACCCAAACGGCTAATTTAAAACAAACGACGGGGATGACGAAGTCTCCGGAGATCCAATCTGAGGTGGTTGGACTGTGTAAACAGGGCATCAGGGCCCCGATTACAATAGGATATTATAAATTATCTTCAATTCAATAAAGTTTTCTGAATGAAAAGCAGAATATGCATACTATTTTTTCTTCTAAAAGTGTTCAATTATAGGTTACCGACGAAGATACTTTAAATGTTCATGCAAATAAGACTCATTTTCGTACACAATTATCGGTTTTTCTTTATAGACAGTCGAAGATAACTCTGTTGACTTCACATTGTAATCAGGGGCCAGGAACTGGAGGGAGACAGTTGTAGAAGGGAAAAAGTATCCTTAAGATAAACCCAGGACCCTCAATGGGCCCTGGCTTTAGGAGATGCTTATGGCTAGTGCATTGTCAGCCACAAGATAGGATTTAAACTTAACATGAATTAAATTATTGATTGATTTGGTGTTTATTTTGTAGAACTCCATATTTAAACTTATAATATTGGAAATCAAACACTGATTTGAGTCTACTAAACACTTTATTTTATTTTTACAAATATAAAAAATATCATATCAGTGTTTGATTTCTAATACTATAAGATAAATTAAATTATATATTTAAGGGAACAAATGAAGATGCCGAAGATTCACTTGAAAAAAATGTTAAAAGGAATGTCTCAAGATAAATGTTAGGTAATGAAACTAAATCCTTGAAAAATACCATACATATTGTACAATAATAAGACAATTTCTTGTCAACAATGCATAAACAGTCGCAAAAGCCAGACTGCACAACACACGATTTCGCCATTAAAGATAGACAAAAGGTTGCCATTTGCCATACCATCCGCACATTCACCTCCCAAAACACGTTCTAGTCAAACATTAACAAACTTTTGTGCGGATCAAACCGAACCCATAAAACATCCGAGTGCTAAGTGTCGGAGCATTCGGAGAAGCGGGGGAAACTTTGTTGCAAACGAGATGAAGTGTAATATTTATGTGCGGCGATATTTCAAAACCGTCCCACGAGAGAGCTAACGGGTCCTGTCAGAAAGTGAGATAAGCTGCGATAATCACAACTGAATATCGACACGGAATGGTCTCGTTCCAACGGTAATATTACCCAGTGACAAATACTAATATGGGGCGCAGACGCTAGCCGGTTTCACCGATAATAAACTAATTGAATAATTAAACAATCATAAATGTATCCTAGCATAAGGAAGTTACGGAAAAAAATACCCAGGAAATGCGTGGTGTGAATTCAAATGAGCCTGTAGATCTTGGAGATTTTCTACCGACGTTCAAATAAATTTAAACTTACGTCTGCCCTAATTCGATATTATTAGGAAATTGATCAAATAATCGGATTATGGTCGCCCTACATAGCTTGATTTGCTTACGCAGTTATTGATATGAGTAACTGAAAATACCCTTGAAATTGAAATATTTGGGTAAATCATAAGACGAGAAATGATTTTCATACATAGCGCTATTAAGAAATGGATAGTGGAGGTGGGTTGTGCACGGATCGGTGAGTGGATCAAGCCAAATATGTAAAAAAATGTTTACTGATTATGAAATTTTGTATGCAAGTTTATATGAATTTATTATTTTTTTATGATTATTTTAGTCAATTTTGCTTATTATGTTTACGATGATTTTTGGGTTAATTAGATTAATTACGTTTGTATTGTCTTATAATGTTAACTATGTTAAATAAATAATTTAAGGCATGTTTCATTATACTTATTGTTAAATGTTTCTCTCGGCGTGGGAACATTAGTAACAGGGAGGGAACATTATTATGTACAAAAAAAATATACAAAATTGTGGAAGTATAAATAAATAAACATAAAGTACAAGAAACGACCATCAAAATTTAATTGAATATATTATTAATATCAACGTTTACAATAAAAACATTCAATGCGCTTCCAAATAAGTGAAAGTTGTCTGAAATTATATAGCATAATTGAAGTTTGTACATCACACATAGTTCGGATAATTTATGAGAGCAAACGTTAAACGGTTAGTAAATTAAGCAATTATCTCATTGTACTAAAGACACCCATGTTTTTAATGCAAAGAAATATATATTATAAAAAAATATGCTACATATCCCGATGCAATAATAATGACTGTTTTTAGATAGAGGATGTGTCAATTTGAAACAAGATTTATGGTTTTATAAGGTGCCCGTAACTTTGCAATATGGTCATCATGATATCAGAACCGATAGACTTGTTTGCAAAATGTCAAGAGTGAATGAAGACATATGACCCTTGTGATTAGATGTATTTTAAATTATTCATGACATCACCTATTTCAGATTGAACTGGCTGAGGAGAGAATTTATTGGCTAAGGAAGTGAAGAACAGTTTAACGACATTGGGAAAGAAAATACCGATAGATAGATATTTGATGAAAAACTAAGTGGATAGAATTCGTGATATTCCGTTTGTAGTTGTTTTTATTTAATAGTACAGAGTATAAGATACATATGGTCCCGTTATGACAACCCAGAACAAAGAACCTGACACTTTCGTGCAAGGAGGCCCGACCCTGGATGAACCGGGATAGAGGGACAGGGGGAAGAAGAAGTACCGAATATAATTTTCGTAACGTCCAGTTAGAAACCATTAGGCATTTAGATTAAATAAACTAATGTAGCAGAATGCGCGGTCCGTCCATACATTAGATGGAACCAATACTTCCCTAAAAAAATGACCTCTAAACAATCAGTATCATATATTGGTTTGTTGTTATAATCGAAGCTATCTGAGATGAGTTCGATGTTAATTCATTGATAACTTCCAAAAAAAATTGACAACCTCGCACACAACCTTTCGACTGCGCAGTTGTGCGCGTACTGGTATAAAATACACTGCGCTTTGATTCTGAATTATGGAACACCGTAGTATGTAAGTGCATTAGCTCCTTTAAACCGGGCCCTGAGTACAGAATTTTATAAGTTCGGGCATGCGCAAATACGGATCTTTAATATCTGTGGAACCAATTATAATACACACATCCAGGTTGATTTTATATGTATTGCGACAGTTTTATAACAAATTCAGCGCTTAAATCGGTTGACAAAATATTATACATGACCCTAGGAAGAAGCCAGTTAGAATATGGGTCCTCAGTTTGGTCTCCTCATTATGTTACCCATATAAACAGTATGGAGAAGGTCCAACACAAGTTTTAAGGATTTATAAATTTCAAATTAAACATTCCAATTGAAGAGCTTAACTATAAATGTTCAATGAAGCAGTTAAAATTAACATTAGTGATAGAAGGGAAATTTCAGCTTTAATGCTGCTTTTTAAATGATCAAATAATGTTTTTGACAGTCCCGAACTTTTAAATTATGTAAATTTTTATGCGAGACAGCGTGGAACGAGACAAAATACTTATTTTGCTGTTGATTTGCATAGTTCAAACTATGCCAAATACTCACCTATTCCACGGTTACACATGTTAGCAAACAAACATGGAAACTTAGATTTATTTCATATATCTTTATACCAAATAAAATCATTACTTTTTAATCACTTCTTTTATAAATTATAATAATGTAGTAAGTGTTATACTTGTTTTACTGTTTATGCTATGATAGATCGCCTCTGTTACTTCAATACTTTTTTTATTTAAGCCCTTTATTTATTGTTAATTTGCTGCATACCTATGTTATAATTTCTTATTTAATTTTTCTTTATTATTTCCTTATTTTCTGCTGATTTTATTACTTATAACTATATTTTTTATACCGCGTTCAGGTGTTTTGTTTTATTATAATTGTTTTTAATTATTATTTCTTACTCTGTCAAAGGTGTAAGCCGTCGAAATAAATAAATAATGTTCAAATTTATTTTATTTTGAATCTGTTTAATATCTTCCCATTTTCACGGTCCATTTCTTCACAAGGCGCAAATTCACTATTAATTATCTTGGTAATAATTGATAATGTGCACGAATTACAGATCTTTCTAGCACAGTCTTAAACAACACAGGCCAAATGTGCTGTGTAATCGGTGTATTGGTGGCTAACACGCAATGGGGAATGCATTTAATCTTGCGCTTGCACGAAAATCATACAAAGATTAAACGAAGATATAAAAAAAAACACACGATTCTGAAGTGTTTTGCGAAGCTCGAGAGAACTGGTGTGAAAAAATGCATAATTTATTGATTTTCATCAGAACGTGGACATGCAAATTTCATCTTAGGAATATTACAATTTACCGTACAGTAAACAAACTGACGTATTGGCATAAAATTAATCCAACAATGTTTTGAGTATGTCCAACAGACAAGCTGGATTTCCCCTTTGGGAATCTTACTAGATACTCCACCCTGATGCAGCAAAAACAATTAAAAATCAATACAACTTTCGGTCAAAGAGGATTGCCCTACTACTCGGTTAAAGTGTACAATCTACTTCCATTATCCATAAGGACAATTAGTTAGTACTCACAATATAAAATTGCTATTAAGAAATGGATAGTGGAGGTGGGTTGCGCATGGATCGATGGGTGGATCAAGCCAAATAGGTAAAAATTTGTGTACTGTTTATGAAATTTTGTCTACAGGTATATCTAAATGTTTCTTATGATTATTTTAGTTTATATTGCTTATTATGTTAATGATAATTAGGTCAACTAGATTAATTACGTTTTTGTTTTATTATTATGGGAATATGGAAGTCTAAGCATTTACAGGGCTTATGACCTATCGTTAGTGAATGTTGAATCATACACAGTGTGTAAAGGAGCCACTTAACCCTCTGTCAGTTCTGCCGATTGGTCCGTTTACGGTAAGCAAACCGGAATCTTTCACAGATCTCCTATCATTGGTTGATTCATATGAACCAGTGACGTCGTTCGAAGTCATTCGTTTTCATTATTTTTTTCTTACATTTTCAAGAAGAAAAAAAACATTTTTTGTACCCAATTTCCCGTTGGGCTGGAGTTCGTCCTTGTATTTTTTTTAAGCCATACGTTTTGAAACTACAACAAAATTGGAAAAATAATAAAAAACAACATAAAGTATCGAAGTCTAGGCATTTACAGGGCTTATGACCTGTTGATACGAGTTGCGGGAAGTTTTTGGATGCGGTTGGCTCAGGATAAGGAGATATGAAGACTAAAGGGGGAGGCCTATGTTCATTATTGGACAAGAGACGGCTGATGGTGATGATGGCATGTCATTGGCTGGTTAGAGAGTGGCCTCTTTACATGCAGTGTACACAAAAGACAACAGATGGAAAAAAATAGTATATGTGAATATTTAAACATGGACAGAATGGTGAATGTTACACAGGAAAGTGGTGAAAGTGTGGAAAGTGGCCACTTAAACCAGCCAATGACAGGTCATAAGCCCTGTTAATGCCTAAACTTCCATATTCCCTTCTCAAAAATGTTTTCCCTCTCTGTTGCAACAAAATTTAGATGAAATGAATATATACTTTTATTTTATTTGTTGCTTATTCAAAAGTGCAAATATTTTATGACAAAACTTTTTATCTGATATACAAACACACACATTTTCGTAGATAATAATCGATTTTACTTTATACCGTCTCGATATGTACCGACGAAATAGAGTTTGTAATAGCGGGCCTGGAATGTATAAACCGGAAGATCATAAAATAAATTGATTATTATTTCCAAGTTATTATCTGTAAAATAAGACGAACATTATATGATTCGTGTCTTAACCTATCGTTGATGTCCATTGAGAAAAAAAGCTTCAAAAAGAGACAAAAACGTAAAATTTAAAATGCAACGCCACGTCATTGGAAAAAAAAAACTACTACTACTACTACCATCACGCCATTTCCTCGTAGGGGTAGGCAGAGAGAATGGACCGCCACACACGTCTATCCTGGCATTCCTAGCTTCTTCCACATTCATACATCTTGTCATACATCCCCTTCGGTTCTGTCTGCTTTTGACATGACCAGACTTAAAATTTTGGTTTATCTGATCATGCTACGTCTTCCTTGGTCGTCCTCGTTTTACGTTACCGTTCATTTTCGCCATATATACTTGTTTTGCCATTCTTTCGTCGTCCATTCGTTCTACATGACCAAACCATCTGAGAGACCCTTTCTTAATCTTATCAATTATACCTGACTCAGATTTACACTGACGCCCGATTCCATCATTCGTAACCCTGTCATACATTAATTTCTCGCAAATTCGTCGAAGAGATCGCATTTCAACCGCGTTCACTCGGCATTTATCCTTCCTCTGCCAGTTCCATGTTTCCCTTCCATATATAAGTGAAGGGACTTTAACTCCGTTGTGCACTGTCAAATTGACATTTTCTTACTAGCAATTACTGTGCTTAGTGCTCCGTTCATTTTGTAACCCGCATTCACTCTCCTTTCAACATCTTTTTCTACTCTTTCATCTCTCGAAAACGTGCTTCCCAGATACAAAAATTATCTACTTGTTCGAGACATTCGTTGTAAACATTTATAATGCAGTCAGTAACCGCACTTCCCCTTTCAAATACCATCACTTTTTACTTACTTTCGTTCATCGCCAGTTCGCTCTCCAGGCATACATCATACATTCTAGAGAGTATTTGTTGCAAATCATCCTTGCTGCTTGCTAACAGAACTGCATCATCAGCATACAACAAGCAGCTTACTGAAAAATTATCAATTTTTGCTTCAATACCCATACATTCTATCTCTTTATACAGTTGTCCATATATAGATTAAATAACCATGTTGACATTACACGTCCCTGTTTCACGCCTTTCAAGACCGCAAAGCAAGAGAAAATATTAATTTAATATCGACCCTAATGCTGACGACACAGTAACAGCTGATAGGGAGAGACGCGCATGCGCGACCAGGTGTATCAAAACCTATCCATTGCGTATTACGAGGGGGATTCCAAGCAACAAGTAGCGGTATTTTGGGAATATACTTATAACAATATACCATTGACATAATACATAGATATGCACCGAGCCCTCAAAAATGATGACACTTAACTGATGCCCAAACGCTCAGTAATGCCCAACGCGTATTTGTTCGTTCTTCGACCGCCAGTTGCCCGTGACGTTTACGTCATGAAAACGTGTAAAAACCGAAAATAAAAATTTGAAAATATTTTTTATGCTTCTAATAAGTAGAGAAAAAATCATTTTTTTATTCGGCAGTGTTTCATAGAAAAAACGTGATATTTCCCTATTATCTGCCACTATTGTATACATCGCCCCTGTTACTTCGATACTTTTTTTATTTAAACCCTTTATTTATTGTTAATTTGCTGCATATCTATGTTATAATTTATTATTTAATTTTTCTTTATTATTTCCTTATTTTATGCTGATTTCATTTCATGTGTCTATATTTTTTATACTGTGTTCAGGTGTTTTGTTTCATTATAATTGTTGTTCAATATTGTTTTATACTTTGTCAAAGGCGTAAGCCGTCGAAATAAATAAATATGCTACTATTTTGTCAGCCTCGTGGTGTATACAGCGCATTTGCCTACCACGAAAGAGGTCTCGGCTCGATCCCCGACGGGGTTAATATGAAATATTTATTCAATGTGGTGTTTGCACACTAAAATATTTCACCCTGGACTGGTACCTGAAGCGTGAGACTGATCATCTTACATTAATGTAACAAAAAATGGTCACGATACGCTGCGATCGGTGTACCAATGCAGTGCCCTATGCGCCTTAGGTGCGGATAGGGAATGATGATGATGATTCTATGCATATTATACTAAGTATTAACAATATTGTACTGGGGTTCTAAGTCAGCTGTATCCGGCCAACAGTGACGACAGCTTCCTCACTTCCTTCCTGCTTGACGTGGGGTGCCCGGTTCGGTTCCGGTCAGGCTCAGCGATCCATAGGTCAAATAAAACGAAAAAAAAAGAATTCGGGGTTTCGTTGTATGATGTTTGAAGGAAAATAACTGGATTCTACCCCTCGGGAGTGACCAAGTTGTCATAACCCTAATCTCCTTTAGTTTTTATGTATTTATTCCTTTCATTCCTGAATTCTCTTCCCGTCTCCTTTAAAACTCATTACACGATGCCATATTCCTCATCACATAATGTGTATAACATAAATATTTTTAGTAACAAGTTTATTCCTGTGTGCGAGGTTTATTATTCTACTAAGGAACAGCTGTAATTCGAAAATATATATGGGTTTTTTTATGTATATGTGTATTCACCGGTAGAACGGGTACTTATAGTCCTTAAAATATAGCTTGATTAAAATGACAGCTGGCAAACTAATGTGACTAGTGGTGGTTAAGTACTGATCACTGACCATGTACCGATTAAGTCGATTTTATCAGCTTTTTCATGCAAACATGAAACTCTGTTTCCAAAAATTGATATAAAAATGCAAAAACAAGCCTATTATAGTGTGTTTAAGACAATTATTTACATTTGTAAGAAATAAAACATTTTATACTGGTTTTCATGAACAATATTAAATGCATTATTTTTTTATTCAATCGATTTACATTGGTCAATTTGTCCTATCTCTAACATTTATGCAAAATGATGTAACCTTGTAAGAACGTCATTAATAATTAGATTTATTTTAGTTTTTTTTTTAGTTTTAAAGCTGATTTTATTTGCTGATTTTATTTGTTGATTATATGTCAAGCATTGTATTTAAAAAAAAACACGCCAAATACGAATGATTTTTCGTGTGTCACTATAAATCACTCCTTAGGCGTAACTACAAAGTTATGTCATCACTTTTGCTGTAAATTATGTCAGTAAAGCCTCGATATTTTATTGAAATAAACGGCACTTAGTGCCTTTAACATATTAGTTACAAATACAGTTAAATATATATACATGTAAATATAGTTATAAGTAATACAGAGCATTAAAAACAATATTATTAATTAACAAATTCAGAAAGTCTAAAAAAGATAAAATATATTTCAAAAAATATATATTACCAGTTATAGAATTTTAGATAAAAAATTATAATTTGGTATTAGAAATACTTTGAACCAGTTTAAAAAAAACTAATAAAACAGTTTTAAATAACATTAAACGATAAAAATAAACATATGTATACTGATTTAAAACTAATACTTAGGTAAATAGTATGTATAAAAATTTATAATGATGTAAAAAAAAAATGATGACGAGAAATATTTTGTACCTATAAATAAAATCAAGAAAAGAAACGAAAAAAAACACCAATAAAGACGTTTAAACAATTTTTAACAATAGTGAAAAATAGTTATCTAGAACCAATGAAATACAGGAGAAGAGCCAACGTCCTGGTACTCATTGCCTAGAGTGTGAAGTCTATTGATGACTGCATTTTTACCATGTTGTATTATTTACTATAATAAACGCCGATTTTCGCCACTGAACTAATGGTTGGTTTACTAATATTTTTTTTATAAAATTAGTGATGCAAAAATTAAAGGGGGAATATTTCAGGAGGTAATCTTAAAAAATGGTCAACTCCAAAAATGTATACTTATATATTTACAAAATATATTTTTATACATTCATTTTCGAGTATCGCCTTTGCTTCGAATGTATTAATCTCACTTCTATTTACAAAAAAAAATGATTTTAAATTGCTAAATATCAAATTTGGTCATGTCCTTCACTGTTCCGCTTCAATATAGAAACTTCAGAAACTAAAAGTCACATTTGCTCAATTTTAACAAAAGTGGACATGACCATTTTTAAAGATTACCTCATTATTTGTGGGTCCACAAATACGATCACTAATGCACTATGAAAAGTTTTAAGAACTATTGAATCCACCGGAGAATGCAACTTGGCAAGCATTCGAAAATGTTACTCACAGGTTCTAGGTAAGTCAGAATGTTTGAATATCGAGCAGTTAAGAATGCAGAAATTATTGAAATGTTCGAAATTGTAAATGCCCGTTTCTTGGAAACCTCGCGTGATGGGTATAAACCGGTATCATATCTGAATTCAAAAGAAAAAATACTTAAAAAATCACTCATTTTTCTTTTTGATTTAAAAAAAAACTTTTTTGTTGATGCCTAGCGGTATTTATAGAACAGGTGAACGAACCCGCTTATCAAAGAGAGCTAACTATTCACTTCCTATCCACGTCCGATGATGCGCGAACTGCCACTCCTTGTACGGACGGATCAATGGACACTCGATGTATCACATCCTTCGTGCGTGGCCATTGTCAATCAATAGAGGTAATAGACAATTGATCAATACCTAATGAAGCGCAAGATCCTGAAGCTCAACACACGCAACCGTCCTTAGAAGAATAACTTCCTAAAAGAAACACAGAGATCTTTATGCGAATGAGAAACAAATGTCCACAATTAAGGATTAATGATTATTGACCGACCGAAGTTTCGGTTACGGCCAATAAAACTAGTTTGGGCCGCGGTTTCAGTTTCGGTTTTGGAGAAAAATTGGCCGAGACGTCAGCACAGCCGAAACCTGCGGTCGGGATTTATTTATTTGACAAATTGTAGTCTGCATTACTTTACGGGCTGTTAAACTCATTACGTAATGCAGACCATAAATATAAGTTAAAAGTTAAGGTGATTCTAAACGAAAATGTGAAGCTAATTTTTCATAGATGCTTTTATAATTTTTTATTGAAAAATGCAATTTTTACGTTTATTTTCGACGGAAATTTTACAAAACATTGATTGTAACAAATAAAATAACATTATAATTAAGGTTCTTTTCACAAAATGACGTACAAATAAAAAATAACTTATCGAATCGAATTAACGTAAAAGTGGCATTTTTTAATAAAAAAATATTTAAGCGCCATGTATGAATAATTAGTTTTATATTTTCGTTTAGAATCACCTTAAAGAATAGAAAGCAGATAGCTGCTAAACTGGGGGACCAAACGACCCCAGCGCCAACTTGTATATGGCATCAGGAGAATAAAACGTTGGAATTGTTTATGACCGTGCAATAATTTATTCATGTTTTCGCGTACACACATTTCACTCATTCGTGTATTTTATTTATTTTTGTTAGTTTGCCGATTGCTTATGTACATAAAGGGTAATTGAGCAAATCAGTCTATGGGGGATTCGAATCCTCCCCTTCGGTCCGGTTGGTTACTGAACTCGTAAGGTTCAAAAATGAAAACGCCTAATTTTTTATGTTTATAAGTAACTTTTGACTTATTTGAATAAGTTTCGGTTTCGGCTGAAGAGTTTGTTTCGGTCTGTCTGTCTATTTGATAGGAAGAAAAAAAAAGTGGGGTTCGAACCTCGCACTTCTGATCCTTGAGACCGCGACACTAGACACGGGACCAGAACTCGAAACCAACCTCTGACAGATCATAAGCCCTGTAAATCCCGATACCTCAGTATCCAGTTGCAAAAAGTTTTTCAAAAAAGTCTATTGTACTGTTTGTAAATTTCTATATTTCTGTAATTTGATCGGTATTTGCTAAAGTTTGTGAACGTAAATGAATATAATATAAATCATTGTTTTAACCTGTGACTTGTTCACGCTTCCCGTAAAGCAATTGGCATCAAAATAGTTACGAAATACTTTTAGTGGCCATGTTATTATTCGTGGAATATCCATCAACTTAACCAGTACAAAAAACGGAATTCGTTTGCGGTAGTCTCATGCCGGGAACGAATTCTAAATTATAAAATTGGATTTGAACTTCGCCGCCAAATAATGGCGGCTACGTCGGATAATGTCTAAATCCTCTTTAGCGTCATCTTCACGGTTGCATTCCGCGTTAGTGCAACGGAATCTTACACAGACTGATAAAAAGCGGGGAAATATGCATGTAATGGAACACGAGACATCGGATACATTATATTTTAGACGAGTTACAGCAAAAAATTAAGCAATAAAATGTAAAGACGAGACAGGTGTAATTTGACGTAATATGCGCATTTAAGACTATGAGAAACATCTAGAAGCTGTTGGATCTAGGAAAGACTGTTGCAAACTATTTTTTTTTTAAATATTCACTACTAATTTACTTTGTTTTTTTTTTAAGAGGTAAAATAGAGTATTGAAAAAACAAAGAATAATTAAATAGCAATGAAATACAAATAAACAGTAAGAATAGTAAACAAAAAATCCCACAAAGGCATGGTCTGTTATACAAGAAATGTTTGTGAATTTTTTGCTCCTATAATAAATAGACAGGTATAATATTGTTGTATAATATAAGAATGAGAAAATAAAATATTCTGTAAAAGATTAGAAAGTACGTTTTTATTTTACAGTAATTAAAAAGGAAATAAAAAAACATAAAAATATTCCTTATTATTAAAGCGCAACAAAATACACAATAGAAAAATAGAGTTAATATATTTGCTTTGAATCCAGGATAGTGCGTGTTTTTTTAAAAGAAGGATTTTTTTTAAAGCTTGGGAATAACGAAATATTATCAGTAAAAAAAATATTTAAAAAATATGGGCCTATAAAATATGCATGTCTCTGTGCTAGCCTCGTTTTACAATGTGGTATTTCTGGCACACGATTCCTTCTTAGACTTTATCTATTTGAAATACTTGAAATATAAATTTTGGTTTTTAAATATATATTTTAAACATAGAAAACAATATGTTTGTCTTATTTCCAGAAGTTTAGCTTCTGTACAAGGACGTTCGACCCTGGATGAGCCGGGATAGAGGGGCAGGGAGAATAATAATAAGATATTGGATCACGCGTCAAAAGATTGGCCCAAGGGGAAGACATGACATATAATAAATTAACATTGAAATCAATACCAACACCCTTACACATAACATTATGAAACTTTATAATTTCATCACGTTTTTAATACCAGTGTAAGTTCATTGGGTTATCTTTTCCAAGCCGTCAAAAGAACTTTAGAAACGATTCCAGATAAATTATATAAATTATATAAATTATATCAATCTCATTGATTTTATCAATGCACTGGTATATTGGCACTTATTCCTTACGAAGATATTTTGGCAGATACAAATTACAATATTCCAATTTTCCACTTAGCTTATTTCGCTATTCTGACACAAAGTGACGTCACTAGGATATTCGACGATCTTAAACTGTAGAGGCGTGGTTGCCCCCATAAAACATAATGATATTGCGCCCGAGGAATTATGATATAATTATATACTACTAAATTTTATATCGTCCATTTTAAAAGCTGTTTGCCATTTATAATAAACTATCTTTAAGCGAATCCTGGTTTTTGTTTTTATTAGTCGATTGGCTAATAGGTTTGAACTTGATATTCCGTAACCCAGAAATACATTAAAACACGTAAAAATTATGACTCACGGAGATTGCATTTTCGCAAAAGTTTTGTAGATTAATTTTAAAAAAACACAACCACAATATAGTCAAGATATAACACGGTATTGAATAAACGAAATTTGGACATATCAACATCCTCATTAGACTTAAACTTTAAACGTTTAATGAAATTTTCGATAAAATAACGACAAAATGCATTGAACTCTTTCTTTGGGCATTTCTTCATACTCTATCCTCATCGTCTTACG
This sequence comes from Micrasema longulum, assembly GCF_059751315.1. NCBI lineage: Eukaryota > Metazoa > Arthropoda > Insecta > Trichoptera > Brachycentridae > Micrasema > Micrasema longulum. The sequence goes on from NW_028277887.1 coordinate 270,299, forward strand.
CTACAGGAGTTAGTTACGTAAAATGATGGACCACTGCAGGGAAAAAAATGTTTCGATCTTATCGTGAATCCATACCGGGACCTCCATCACAGTAGTCAAATACGGGAATCTGAGAATCAATTCTGATTTCTCCTATACATAGTTTGTGTATAACGATGGTTATTACTTCTCTAATACGGGAACCCTCTATCTCACATGTGCAGATAATATAACGTGTAATACAAAGGGACCGAGCGAAACATTGATACCATTAGAGACTTGTTAAGTGTTTTCAAGAGAAGGATTTACAAAGCATTTTTGACCTAGATTTGTTTAACAGCAATATTTTGAGTTTGTCCAAATTTTTGTAGACGAGGACTGGATTCAAATCCTTGGGGAGCTGTTTATATTAACATATTACAACAGAGATGAAGAACATTTAAGAGAAGGTAATATAGGCAGAATGGTGAATGTTACACAGTGTGTAAAGTGGCTACTTAAACCAGCCATTGACAGGTCATAAGTCCTGTAGATGCATGGACTTCTATATTACCTTCTCTTAAATGTTCTTCATCTCTGTTGTAATATGCTAGATTTGTTTGTATAAACCTGCATTTATTTTTCATTTTGTTCATATTTTAAAGTTTCATCCGCAATATAGATGTTCAAATATGGGCAGAATGGTGAATGTTACACAGTGTGTAAAGTGGCCACTTTAACCAGCCAATGACAGATCACAAGCCCTGTAGATGCCTAGACTTCTATATTACCTTCTCTAAAGTGTTCTTCATCTCTGTTGTTATTTGTTAATAACAAATTACTAACACTCACTAACTGGGCCAGTAATTTTTTAACTGCCCACGGCATGTTAGTTACAAAAATTGTAATAAATTAAAAAATTAAAAGCAAAAATGTATGTGTTATACAAAAAATATTGCGGATAAAACTTTAAAATATGAACAAAATGAAAAATAAGGTTTATACAAACAAATCTAGCATATTACAACAGAGATGAAGAACATTTAGGAGAATGTAATATAGAAGTCCAGGCATCTACAAGGCTTATGACCTGTCAATTGCTGGTTTAAGTGGCCACTTTACACACTGTGTAACATTAACCATTCAGCCTATATTACATTAAATAAATAAAATATATATTATATTAAAATTTGGACAAACTCAAAATATTTTTAATTTGTTATTGTTCCAAAAATAAATTGATTAACGATCAAAATCGTTCTAAAGGTTTGAGATTTGACATGGTCGGTGACGTCAGAACGCGCAACAAACGACCTACCAGACCGTTAGAAGAGATTACCTCGTGAGCGCCAGTTTCTTGGAACGCGAATGAATGCATTTTTTCATCAAACTCTGATTAGTTTTTTTACCCCAATGAGACAATACGCATTGTACTCGGGCAGTCCGATCAAGTCTCATTCTTCGTCTAATCCAACTCAATGTAAATAAAACGTGAACCGAATAGGCTTTGAAAGAAACACAAAAGAAAGATGTTTGGTTTGTATTATGCGAAGTTATTTGAACTAATATGGGTACAATATGAACAACGATGCGTTCTTGGTACAGGCAGCTTGCCCACCACAAACCGCACACCGCATCTGAGGACATAAGTCTCCATGGCGGTGCCCCACATACACGGAAAATTTGCTCGTTGCCGAACGAGAAAAGCTGCCCGAAAGAGCTCTCTAATCCGGTAGCCTTAGCGTCTTTGTGCTGAAAGAAAGTAATCCAGAAGAAAATAATCTGCACTTCATTGGATTGAGAAACGAGGGAAGTGAATTCTTCACTGGCTGGGATTAAATTGATTGGACATGGTAATATGGCCGAAATGATTACAAAACTTTATACAGATACCAAAATTGACGTTTGATGTCAGTCTAAGAAATGAAAAAGGGCTACAGACAAAAATATATTTAACTCATTCATGACAAGAGTTCCATATGGGAATTAAAAATGCATTGACATTCTACCCGTCATATGACAAGAACGAAAGCGAAAGGTTGTCTTGTGGCAATAATCACGCAGTTAACCTAGCCGGACCGAAGAGGGGGATTCGAATCCCCCAAAGACCGATTTTAATTCGATAACTCAAGTATTATTAAAGCTATTTGCCGAATATATTTTGTAATCGTGAAATTAATAGAAAGGAGCATTTTCCTGTTTTTGTTTTTAAATTTTGAAAAAGTTGTTTTTTAAAAAAAATATTTTAACAAAAAAAGACGTAAATAATACAAGGGTCGATTTCGCTTTATGTACGTAGGCATTCGGCAAACTAACAAAAATAAATCAAATACACGAATGAGTGAAATATGTGCACGCGAAAACATGAATAAATTATTGCACGGTCATAAACACTTCCAACGTTTTATTCTCCTGACGCCATATACAAGTAGGCTCTGGGGTCGTTTGGTCCCCCCGTTAGGATCATGTGTATTTTTTTAATGCTTAGTGAGGGAAAGAATAATAATTACTTCTAGTCTTAATGCATGTATGTACAAAAGCGTGATTAATGGATACATACTACTAAAGTGTATTTTTTATGTAGATACCTGTGTATGTATAGCGTACCAAAGATCCTCGCGGATAAATGGCCTTCGGGTAATTTATTTCGGGGCATATTGTTTACAAAATATAAGGAATTTGCAATGAGTCATACATTACCTTAAAGAGTAATATTGAATTTTCGTTGGGAGCAAACGATCTATTGTGTACAGTCTGGGAACAAACGAGGCTCCAAAAAAGGCATTATTTCAAAATACGTGTAGCGATATTTTTTGTCGAAAATGTTTTGAGTATGTCCAAATGCTTGCAGACTGGCAGGATTTCGTCCCTTAGGAGTTGTTCATATTTGAATTTGTTGCAACAGAGAGGGAAAACATTTTTTCACAAGGGAATATGGGAGTCTTGGCATTTACAGGGCTTATGACCTGCCATTGGCTGGTTTAAGTGGCCACTTTACACACTGTGTAACATCCACATTTCCTCAACTCTTCCATCTGTTTTGAAGTAAACCTTTATCATGCGGGTGAGATTCATCCGGCTGAACCAATTCACCTACTAGGCAACGCCTGAAAACAATTTTCCAATGTTTTATACTTCTTCTTTTACCGGGTAGTTAATTCAACAATGTTACACAGTGTGTAAAGTGGCCACTTAAACCAGCCAATGACAGTGCATAAGCCCTGTAAATGCCTGGACTCTTATATTCCCTTCTCAAAAAAGTTTTCCCTCTCTGTTGCAACAAATTAAAATATTTTTGTCGTTTTGGATGGTTTATTTTGTCTATTGTTAAACAAACGAACCATTACTCCAATTCCCCGTAAGGATGGGCAGAGAGGATAGAACGCTATATCACCCTGTCTTTGCATAAATATATCGTTTCCTCTACAATCATACATCTTCTCATGCACGCGCGCCGATTATTCCGACTTTTGACATTTCCATCTTCAAATTTTTGTTGGATTTGGTCATGCCATGTCCTTCTCGGTCTTCCTCTATTTCGGCATCCATCAACATTCGCATCATAAACCTTTTTAGCCATTTTTTTCCTGTTCGTTCCATTCTACATGTCCAAACCAACGCAGAGCTCCTTTCTTGATTTTGTCGATAATGCTTATCCGGCCCTGAGATGTGGCAAAATCTTATTTATTTCAATCTTAAAAAGCATGACCATGTGACCAAGACGACCCTTTCGCTTCGAACTCAAGTGGCTTCATTTTTATCAGCGCATAAACTTTCAGTCTCTCTCACGTCTTTGTAATAATCTTCACAATCCTTGCGCTCCAAAATATCTCGCTGAGAATTTCATTTACCTTTCTGATCATGGTCTTTCGCTTCGCTCTTCTCAGGAGAGAACACTTCCCATTCCTTGTCATAGCACATCATTTTCAGCTATTCCTTTTCCGTCCGAGCTGATAGACTTCGGAATGAGCTGCCTCTTCATATAAAAAATGTACCGTCTCTAGCCACCTTCAAGAAACGCCTGAAACATTATTATACATACTCAGAATCCTGAACTCCCTGTATTTTACTGTTTTTTTTTTAAATATATATTTTTATCCGTTTTCTTTCTTTGGTTGCTCTTTTTCTCTCCTTCCAAACTCATTACCTGATTCCACATTCCTCATCCTTAAATATGTATAACATAATGTACTTTATCAAAGTAAATATTTGGAAGCCTCATCTCCGAATTTAAAAACCGCTGTTATTGTTAATCAATTAGGTTTTTTATGTATGTATCTTTTTTATATATTTTGACAAACTCTTATTTTGACCGGTCTGTTTTTCGGTTGGCTGGAAGACATTGCTTTTAGCAATAAGCTCGCCAAAGTACTTTTTCTTTGTACTTAAAGTTTTCAATAAAAATAATAAATTAATTAATAAGTATGTATTTGTATATTGCTAATTGAGACGCCTATTTGGATTCAGAAAACAGTTAATTCCATCTTTCAAATGTTTGCCGTTCATTTCTGATCCACTTCTTTTCTCTCGCCTTCTCTCCTGTGAGAACCTAACCGTAAGTAAGCCATCTATCAAGTACCGAATCCTACAATCTCTATACAGTTTCTCCCGTCCGAACTTCTTTGTTAGCGGAATTCGGTGATATATGTGGGAGGTTCGGAGGTTTGTTTAAAGATTCACAATAATAATGGAAATAAAAAATGCCAAATATAAAAGACTCAACATGTAAAACTGTAAAACAATATTTTAAAATAAAAATAACTGCACATTTAAATAGTGTAGCGAGAGATTTTTTTGAAAAATATATGTAGATCAATAAACGTAGTACTTTATATAATTGGTACACATATTATTTATATTAATTCATTGCTTTATATTTGTTTTATTATATATTATACTATATTATTTATGTTTAAGTAACATGTATTCTTAGTACATATATATACTTTATATTTATATAATAATGATTTTTAATTTCTTACGTTTGATTAGCAGGGCATTTATAATTAAGTAGTTTAGATTTTCTTTTTTATGTTATTGTTTTATTAGTATAGGACTACTTACGCTCTAAAGATAAAAAATCTCCATCTTAGAACAGGATGTGCCATGTTAGATGGAGACTATCATAAACAGAGAACACTCCGTTTTCATTTTACATTAATTGGTTTTATATAGATTCCCTGTTATTAAGTGTGTATATTTAATTTTTTGCAATAAATTTATAAATAAATGAATCTGATCACTTCATTGGCCTGTTCGCGGGTATTTACAATTTACGGCTCTGCACTAAAAAAGGATTTAAGTTAAATATTAAACGTTGCGTCTGAGTGTAATATGATTAAGAATACAATACTGTATGTGAAATAGAACCAGAATCCTGGACGACCGCTTTCGACTCGATCGCGACTCTAAGGTAAATATTCCGTGAAAGGAATACAGACGGAGTTAAGTCTCCTTATAATGAGCAGTGGTTGGCAATTTGTAAACAATTTCTTCCTACCTACCTAAATCGTCCAGTTTGAGAAGATTTGTGGTATATAAACATATTGTAGGTATACTATAATATATTTATCAAAGAAATATAAATTGACTAAATATACTATGAAGAGATGGGGGGGGGAGTTAATAGGGAAGGAAAGGGGGGAAGAGTAAGGAAAAATTAAAATATTCAGGAAGTGACGTTTGAATCGTGATTTGAATATGGATAAAGATGAGGCGTCTCTGACATTAGAGGAAAGATTATTCCATAATCGAGCAACTACTACTTTGAAAGAGGAAAAATAAATTTATAAATAAATGAATCTGATCACTTCATTGGCCTGTTCGCGGGTATTTACAATTTACGGCTCTGCACTAAAAAAGGATTTAAGTTAAATATTAAACGTTGCGTCTGAGTGTAATATGATTAAGAATACAATACTGTATGTGAAATAGAACCAGAATCCTGGACGACCGCTTTCGACTCGATCGCGACTCTAAGGTAAATATTCCGTGAAAGGAATACAGACGGAGTTAAGTCTCCTTATAATGAGCAGTGGTTGGCAATTTGTAAACAATTTCTTCCTACCTACCTAAATCGTCCAGTTTGAGAAGATTTGTGGTATATAAACATATTGTAGGTATACTATAATATATTTATCAAAGAAATATAAATTGACTAAATATACTATGAAGAGATGGGGGGGGGAGTTAATAGGGAAGGAAAGGGGGGAAGAGTAAGGAAAAATTAAAATATTCAGGAAGTGACGTTTGAATCGTGATTTGAATATGGATAAAGATGAGGCGTCTCTGACATTAGAGGAAAGATTATTCCATAATCGAGCAACTACTACTTTGAAAGAGGAGGCCAAAAAAATGTAGCGGTGAATAGGTATTAAAAGGGTTCTCTCGTTACTAGAACGAAGAGATAACCCATGCCGTGATAGAGGTTGAAAGAGATCTCTCAGATAAACAGGCGAAGTGGGATTATTTAAAATATTGTGAAGAAGTGATAGAATGTGAATGTTTCATCTATGACTGATACTGATCCAGTATAGTTGCGTACGATATTCGGTTGTGTGATCAAATTTTCGAAGATTAAATATATAAAATATGCATGGCGTGTTAGGCTTCTATGGAAGTACCGCCAATGGACGTGAAATATTGATTTTAAAGGATGTTTAAACTGCAACATTTCATCGTCCCTGAACTGGCACTTAAAGCGTAGTGATGATCACCTTATTTTTATATAACAGATTATTGAAATATGCCACATTTATTTTACTGCGGGGTACAAAAAAGAGGAATGATGATAACGCAACGTAAGCATTACGGAGTTTGCAAATTAAGATATAGATTTTAATTAACATATTACAACGGGGATTCTAGAAAGTCTAGGCATTTATGACCTGTCATTGGCTGGTTTGGGTGAGTACTTTACATACTGTGTAACATTAACCATTCTGCCTATGTTTAAAAAAAGAAAAAATTCTTCAACTCATCCATCTGTTGACTTTTGTGAAGTAAAAGAACTGTAACCTTTATCATGTGCGTGAGATTCATCTGGCTGAACCTATTCGCCTACTAGGCAACGCCTGAAAACAATTTTCCAATTTTTATACTTTATTATTATTATATTTTATACAACTTATTAATTAAGCAATCAACTGATTGGATAATTGTGCATGGCTCTGACTCAGATATTTGGGCCATGGGAACTGGAACTTAACAATATATTGTTGGTGTTGTAAAATTAAAATTGACGTTCAATTGAATATCGAAATTCCTAATTCATATTAGTTTAGGTTTCATATCGCGAACCACTTTTTTACGGCTTTGAACATGCGCATAATTATTATTTTAAAAATAGGTTAATATTTCAATTTGTCACAACAGAGAGGGAAAACATTTTTGAGATGGGAATATGGAAGTCTAAGCATTTTAAAGTTTTTTTTTATTAATTAATATGTTTTCGTAAATGGCACATGATTTTTTATTCTAATACAAATCTGCTTTTATACATCTAGTAAATGTTATAACTGTAACTCTCCAAAAGAAGAGACTGGCTATTGTGCTTGGAGAGTGACTTACACTGTTATAGTAATTTATTTATTAGAATTTATATAATTTTGAATTTACGAGTACGTGAGAAAAAAAAACTTATTGGATATAAAAAGAAAAATACAAAATAATAATACATTAATACTAATTAAAACAGAATGCACATTTTACACGGGTTCAAAAAAAATATTTAAATTAACTTTGAATTTATTTATTGAAATAGTTTTAGTTTATTAGGGAGATTATTGTAATTTTTTATATCTTTGAAGACGAAGCTATTTTGACCATGACTTGTATGGAATATAGGGATTATAATATTATTTTAGTATCTAAGTATTTTATTCATCTAAAATTCTTTTATTTTTTCTTCTTAATAAATTTGAGTAATGGAATTTATTTTATAAATAGTGTTTACGGTATGAACTTTAAGTAGAATTTCCGTATTGAATGTTGAGGGTTTCTTTAAAATTACTTTAATAATTCATCTTTGTACTATTTACAGGGTTTCTGACCCCTGTCATTGGCTGGTTTATCAAGTGGGCACTTTACATACTGTAACATTCACCGTTTTGCCAATGTTCGAACATCCATATTTCTTCGATTCTTCCACCTGTTAAAGAGCTAAAAACCTTTATTGTTAATCTTAATCACTCCCTAGGGGGTAAAAACCAGTATCTTGTCTACAACCATTTGGGCAAACTCAAAATATTTTTGAAAATATATTTATGTTACATTTAATTGAGATACAAAACCCAACTCCATGGAACCAAAGTTCAGTGTTGAGTTGGGACGAATAAATGTAAAACACTTTGAAAAACAATATTTATTTATTTAAAACTTCAAGTACAAAGAATAAGTACGTTGGCGGACTTATTGCTAAAAGCAATATCTTCCAGACTGGTCAAAAGACGAGATTGGTCAAAATTTTGTACTAAAAATCCATAAATATATATAAAAAGAAACGTACATAAATTTAAAAAAAAACTAATTAATTAAAAATAACAGCTGTTTTTTTAATTGGGAGATAAGGCATGCGATTGCTTGGATTGGGAGATATTGTACAGAACAAAAACATCATAAAAAATAGTTGGGAAAATAACATTTTTATTTGTATGAACTTATATGTATTCATATATATAGAATATATGTATTAAATTTTCATTACTAACTGTGTACACTTTGTGGAAATCTGATATTGGTTCTGAGTTTTAACACTATACCCGTTTGTTTACTATAAATATGTATGTAGAACTGTTAGTTTCCCAAATAAAATAAAAATAAAATACCCACATATAAAAGAAACGCGCATAAATTGAAAAAAAAATGATATGAGAAAATAAAATTGAAATATACTAACTAAAATATTAGAAAAGTATTGTAATATAGATTTTACTTTTATCTGTTTCGTTGGGATGAAAGATGAGAACAGTGCGCCGATTTGATGGTGTACCCTATGCATCATTAATAACAAAGAATGAAATTAAATTAAAATAACTATAAGCATTATTTCAGTCGTTCCGGCCCCAAATGGGACCGCTCCACATCTCTAGCCGGTGGAAACAACACATCAAGAAACACTTCTAGATTGTTCATTACAAAGCGGTATGCAAAATATCATATAGTGATTATGCAGTTCACATGATTGAATATTACATTATCTACATGTAATGGAATAATTAGCATTGTGAAATGATTATTAGTTTACAATAGCAACTGCTAAAAATACAAGCTAATTTTTTATTTTTTTATTTTTAAGTCTGGGGATGTCAGATTTTGGTCGAAATGAGTAAAGCTAGGGTTTCCTAGGACAGCGGTGCCCGTATTTTAACGGCCGTAGTTAACGGTGATGCCGTGGACAGCCGTCGTAACGGTGACTAAAGAGTGGTGAGGAAAACGATGTTAATAACATTTATCAAGACCGTTTTCCTAGGAAACCATTCTCTAGCCACCGTTACGGCGGCTGTCCACAGCATCACCGTTCACTACGGCCGTTAAGATACGGGCACCGCTGTCCTAGGAAACCCTAGCTTTAGGGCATCATGAAGTACTATCAAAATAACCATTATTTTATTGCTGTTAATGCAAGTCAGTTACTTTCACAAATTTAAAAAAAAAATGTTTGTCAAGCATACGTATGTATATTGCGGGCCTCGTGATGTTATGGTCAGCACGTTTGCCTACCATGCGAGGGGCCTCGGGTTCGTTTCCCGACATTGTTAATACGAAATATTGATTTAAAAGGGTGTTTTCACACATTTTTCTTTCTTCGTTAAAATAAGTGTACTATATTTTAAACATATTAAACCAAGTAGCGGGATTTTCCTCCTAGAGTTGACTTGCAGATTACACAAATTCTTTGAAGATTCTCGATTTGGAAAACAGTATTACAAACATTTTTTTCAACAAACAAAAGGACTATTTTCCTTTGAGATTATACTTTTGACATATGACTCGCAACACATGTGGCGCTCGAAGCGGCCGTTTTTGGCATTATTCATTTCTAGAACAAATCGGCCAGTTGACATTTCAATCGTAATGAGAACACCTAATACTGACTGATTTACTAACTTTTTTTAAGTTTATTTATTTATTTATTCATTAAAAATTACAAAATTAAATATTTATGAACTTATTAAGTCTTTTTAGGCTATGCCCGTGTCAAGCCACAATAAATAACAATAAAAATACATAGTAAAATTAAATAGATCAAATTATTATGACATAGAATAACAATCTAGAAAAAAAGGTAAATGTAATAAATAATCAAATTCCAAAGAATACAATGCAAAAATGATAATCAGAAATAATTTTTAAAATATAAATTTTACAAATTAAGAATCACACATAATCAAATATACAAAATAGTGGTATCATTAAAATCAACAAAATAATAGCAGTATTAAAAAAAAACAAAATAAGAGTATCATTTAAATCAATAGAAAAAGAATATATATATAAAAGCATAATTGAAATGATAATTGAGATATGTATTCTAGAAACTCACTCAATACTATAGTAAAAAATATATAAGAAATAGGAGCAATAAATCATATGCCAAATAATAGTACGTACTAAATTAATTAAGTTATGTGTTAAATTAATGGATAATATAGCTACACAATATAATGTATCACGAAATTACGTCGTTTGAGTTGAATTCATAGATAAGAGTTGTTGTATCACACAGAACCACAGAAAAATAGCAATTTATAGTATATATACATTTTATTATGTACCTACTATGTAGGTACAAATAAATTATGTTTTTTATAGCTTTCCTGCAAATAAAATCACCGTTCACCACTGATGTATTTCCTTCGTTCGCCACTACAGTGTGGCGTACTATCCTCTATGCCTATTGAATAAGTTATGGTAATAGTATAAAGGAAATGACAGCATAAAACACTCCTAAAAATTATGGCTGGTCTGAAAATGAAGGATTGAAAGACCTTTCAGGAACCAGTGATAAATTTAGCAAAGCAGAATAAATAACATTAGAATTTCCTATGCTAATAAAATTAGCAATATGACGCCATAAACATCATATGGACCATGCCGGAGGTTATTATTATTCTTGCCGCAGTTTTACATGTACGGTTCTACAAACACGCCTCAACTGGACCGCGAACTAACGACGGGTACATACATATTATTAGAAATGTGAAATTAGATGTTATTAAATTAGTTTTTATTTGCATTGCTAACGATATGTGATTCTAGAGTTTCCCAAACAGGCCTTTGTAGATGAAAAATAAAAGTAATTAAAATACAAATATTGGAAATTAAAAGACGAAACCCATATAATAAAATCTTATCTTTATACAAATATATAATTATTCTGTACGTGTAATGTCACTGAACTTCTCCTAAAATGCTTAACCGATTTACGTGTGGTTTTTAGAGAAATGTAGATTTTTGCGCTGTGCGTGTTCGTAGATATTAATTTTTTTAATCGATTCTGTGAAAAAAAAAAAGAAGCATAAATATTGTTTTAATAGAATTACCTGGTTTGTATTCGACAAGAATGCATATACAAAAAAAATGAAGAATGTTATTTTATTGTGTTTAAAAAAAGTTTGTTTTTTAATTTTTACAAACAATGTACGCTTTTTATGGATCCCAATCAGATTCTTTCCTCACATTTCTTATAATTTCTTCCCATTTACTTATTTTTACTGGATTTTTGGTAATACTAAAATAATATTAACTGACATTAAATACATTTAAGAAAATCGTATTCATGAATAAAGTGCTCCCTGGTGGTAAGAAGAGGCGAGTATGACATATGCAAGAAGAACTCTATATTTGAAAATTAATTATTTTATGTTTTGGAAATCAACCATAAACAAGTACCTAGGTACCTACTTATCAATGAAAAGTATTTTTCCAAGGTAATAGCAGGCAAGCCAACGTTCGAGCAGGACGACGTCTGTCGGGTCTGCTAGTTGTAATCTAAATTTGAATTGAATATCTAGAAGTTAAAATGCGAAATATAAAACCCCGTCTTAAAATCAATATTCTCGTTTGGAGTTTTTACCTTTATCTACACCATGCCTGACTTGGGGCCGGTTTTATAAACATCTAATCAAACTTCCGTAAGTGTAACGAACCGTTGGCCGTTCGTTACGATAACCGACGGTTTTGTGTTCTATAAACCATTTTTGTTAACGGACGGTCGCCGGTAAGCATTTTCATAGAAATTGACATTTTTCTGTCAATTGTCTATGGAAAAACTTTTTATCTAAGCCTTTCTGTCAAATGCGAACGGTGCGCATTCATTCGCATTGAATGAAAAAATACATCAAAATCAAATGCAAATAGTCGACAATTTTGAACGAAGTTTCTACACAAAAAAGAACTATGAATTGAGAGTACTTTGAATTAGAATTAAAATTATTAAAAGCGAGCCGGTACGATGGATAGTTTTTACTTTTATCTGTTATTTTAGTATACATTTATATCAATAAAACATGTTTAAAATTTAAAAAAATTAACTGTTGAATATATTTATCCATCAGACTAAAGTTGATTTTATACCACCACGCAGAGTAAAAAAAATATGAAACTGGTAATTTAACTAAATCCCAAAATAATGACTATCTGCATGTTAATTGGGCGGAGATTTAATCAAATAACAATGTGATAAAACAACTGTCATGTCAAATACGGCAGCGGCACTGAATGTAACGGATCGTAATGCATTTAACCGGCCAAAATCGGCCAGTAACCATTTAACCATAGATTTAACGGTTCGTAACGCTACGAACGTTTATAAAACGCAATAATCGGCCGGTATACCAAATATTAGTTAAAAATGGTATCAAGTTAACGAACGGATGTTTATAAAACCGGCCCTTAAGATTTGCCCTAGATTGGAAAACAAGAGCTGATAGCGGAGAATTTATATCAGATAATTCCGCTGCAATTGAATGCATTGACCCACGGATCAGTGAGAGGTTGGGAACAGTCTAACAATGGTAAAAACGAAAGAGGAGTCAGCAGTCTCGCCTCCTAGAGCCGAGTTCGGTCACGCCCCGCACAACTCGAAAGCGTGACCCGAGGCTTCGTCTTCCCAGACGGTTCGTCTTCACCACTAGGCGGGAAACAAGTTTGACACACTTCAGGAAAGCGACAGAATATCCAGGAGATGTCGCGCGCGTACCCGAAGAAGAGATGAAACCTTTCGAAAAGTTGTGTAATCTTTCGGGTCATGACGGATTGAGCAAAAGATTGAAAAGGTCAACTCTACGTGTTTAAATTACAAACTAAAAATTATAATAATGGCACGGAAGTGGAGCGCAGAGACAAGCATTTGAAATAAACAAAGCCATTGAAAATACAAACCAAAAATAAAGTAAAATGGAACAAAGAGTAAACAAAATAAGTAAAAATAAGTACGTAGAAGATACTGTGGAAAGGAACGATGTGATTATTTTATTTATTTATTTATTTATAAATTTATTGCAAAAAAATAATATACATCCTTAATAACAGGGAATCTATATAAAAACAATTAATGTAAAATGAAAATGGAGTGTTCTCTGTTTATGATAGGCTCCATCTAACATGGCACAGCCTGTTCTAAGATGGAGATTTTTTATCTTTAGAGGGTAAGTAGTCCTATACTAATAAAACAATAACATAAAAAAGAAAAACTAAAACTAATTAATTATAAATGCTCAGTTAATCAAATGTAAGAAATTAAAAATCATTATTATACAAATATAAAGTATATATATGTGCCAAGAATACATGTTCCTTAAACATAAATAATATAATATAATATATAATAAAACAAATATAAAGCAATTAAATACATAAAAATATAAATAATATGTGTACCAATTAAATAAAGTAGTACTTTATTGATTTACATATATATTTTTTAAAAATCTCTCGCTACACTATTTATATGTGCAGTTATTTTTATTTTAAAATTTGTTTTACATTTTGAGTCTTTTATATTTAGCAATAAATCATTGCCAAATATAAAAGATTGCCATTGTTTGTATTTTTAAATTGCAACAATAATTAATTTGTCATCATATTATATTCATGTAACAAAGAAAATATGATACGCTGCGATTGGTGAACCAACGCAGTGCCCTATGCACCATTAGATGCGGAAAGGGAATGAAAAAAAAAGAAAGGGCTAAATTTTTATTTGCAAACAACGAATCGTGTAGTATCGGCCAAATTAAATTCAAAGTTCGGATAATTCTCACTGCTCCATTGTGGTCTGAAATTTATTTGACTTTTTATTACAGCCGAATAAGCCATTGTTCCACGGAAACTGGTTTCGATGTAAAGTGTGCTCCGTTTGGCCAAATCAATGGGGGAACCGGTAAAAGAGTGATCACTAACCTGGGAGAACGTTACCTCGTCATACAAATCAAAATAGTCCAACGGTAAACTAAAAATTGCCAAAGAAGTTGGAAATTTTAACGACGGGATTTTCAGGAAGCAGAAGGCCGCCAGGCCGCAATTTTGAAAAAAATGAGATATTGGTGTTATAGGGTGGAAAACAGTCAGCTCATATTGATGTTTGTTGGTGTACTATGTTTTTTTTATAATTCTCAATAAAGGACTACTTTTATAAATCGCTTGCATATTAAACAGTGTTTTTGAGTTGGTTTAAATCATGGATATCCCGCCGAAGAAACGGGAAATGATTATAAGTGAACATATATTAATGACTGCAAATGAATGTTTTGTGATTCATGGAGCAGTCAGCAAGATTATTAAGCAGAAAGAGAAACAGGGTCAGTTACAGCAAAAATAATTGGGAAATGTGGAAGAATCCGGAAAACTAGTGTCCGAGATGTAATATTTTAAATCAGAAATAGTAAGAAATAGTAACCCCAAAAAAAAAACGAGATTTGGCAGCCACTGGGGTGATGATACATGACTCAACAGTATGAAGAAGATTAATTGAATCTGGAAGAAAGGCAATTCGACCACAGAAGAAACAACTCCTGACGGCACGTATGATGAACCAAAGGCTAATTTGGGCTAGAAAATATACCAAATGGACTTTAGAAGACTGGAAGAAGGTACTGTTTTCAGATGAGACCCAGTTTGTCGTGCAGGGATATCGCACAAAATTTGTTAGAAAAAGTGGGGACGAAAAATTTACTGTAGCTTATATTGACCAAACGGTGAAATACCCGTAAAGAAGATGTTTTGGGGCTGCTTTTTGTATATGGGGACCGGATCTTTGATACCAATAGAAGGAATGATGAATAGCCTAAAGTATAAAGCTCAATTGGAGCAGCACAGAACTGAGTAAATGTTGTCGCAATGGTGGGGCTGTATTTCAACAGGACTGCTCCTTGTCACGTATCGAAGTTTGTGCTTATATTTCAATGATAAAAATATAACTCTTTTAGACTGGCCTGGAAATTCACCTGACCTTAACCCTATATAAAATTTGTGGGCGATTTTTAAATCTAGGATACAAAAAATGGACTGGAGTTCAAAGTCTTTTTATAGAAACATTTTTTTCGTCCTTTTTAGGAAGAATATATTTATTGCAAATATTTCATTTTAACGGCATGTTTTTATCAAATTCGTATCGGCCAATCGACGGCATTAAAAAGCCGTCGTCTCGTTGACCACGGGAAAAGCTTTTCTAAACCAAACTATTCGTTACAGTAACAAAGTTAATCGATCACAGTTTAGGAGGAGAAATACCGAGGGTCACTTCGGCGATAATAAAGTATAATTGAGAAGAACGATGTATAATGAACATATGTGGACTTAGAAAGTGGTCCATAGCAGAATGTAGACATTGTGTAATATTTACAAGTTTTATTTCAAAATAACTGCAGAATATTTCGCAACTCAGGTTGGTCGCACAAAATACCACGGCGTATGGTAGTCATGATTCACAATAAAACATTAATTACATCTGGATTACAGCCTTGGGTACATTCGTCAGTAATTCGATACTGTGAGATTAACATCGTAGCATTTTGGCTGACCGGCTTAGCCGGCGAAACATTGAACTCATGTTTTGTCATCTATGAATTTTGTTTATGTTCGCACAGTTGGACTAGGCACATAAATCCTACAAGATAATCAGATTACCGTCACAGCGTACTAATTAAGGCTTTAGTTTGGTAAAACGCACGCAAAATGAGGAAATCATACGATTTTGTCATTTTAAAACCTTACCGGTACCGAAAAGGGCAGGTATGGGGGTAATAAAAACGTAAATAAGATATTGTTAGAAATTTTATATTACAACCAGAATTATCTTCTTTAAAAAAAAAAGAGAATACAATTCTATAAAAAAAGGATTTAGCTAAAATATTTCTAAAAATATATTTTTTTAAAGTATTACTGAAGCCATAATTTTACGTAGAAATAAAGGAAAATGTCACAAAAATGTATGTGATTTAAGATGCTTTTACTTCTTTTCAAAAACAAAAAATAACGTTTTGCTTCGGCCTCTTTCTTGTTCAATTTATTATCTTCAAATTATTACAACAAATTTTAGTTCAATACTTAGTCTTTGTATGAGAACCCAGATACCTAAGTTTAGTCTTATTTGAAATGGTGTAATCTGCCGGTCTAAAAGTAATTATATTTTAGTTACATAAAACTTTTAAGCATATTTTTTAGAAGAAATATATGTTTGCTGCGCATGTTTGTGGATCTTAAAATCTTCAATTTATTTGTAAAAATAAAGTAAGGAGCATAAATGTGTTATTCGACAAGAATGCATTTACTAAATAATTGGGGAGATTTATTTATTTTAATGTTTACAAACGGCATTCGTTTTTTGTGGATGTCAATCAGATTATTTCCTTAAATTTCGTATGATTTCTACGACGTATTTCTTTTTACTGGATTTTTTGTAACACTAAAATAATATTATCTAACACTTAATACATTTTTGAAAATCGCAATCCTAAATAAAATGCACCCCTGTTGTTAGAAGAGCAGAGTTTGAGATTTACAAAAACCATTCCGTATTTAAAAAATATTTATTGGTATAGGAACCTACTTAAATTCAATATTTGAATATTAATAACTCATCACACGTACAGAAGAATTATATATGGCTGGTCATATTGCATTTTTTTTATGATTAAGCAACAGCAGATCACAAAATGGCAAAACGAAGAGATTGAAATGTCGAACTCAATGTCAAATGTCACTTTACTAAGAAACTCTAATAGCAGGCAAGCCAACGTTTGGGCAGGACGGACAAGGTCCGTCATGTTGGTTAGTTTGGTATATTTTTTTAATGGTACGATTTTTAAATAACGACGTTTTAAAGTGGCATAATCGTATGAATTCCTTACTTTTTATCGGACAACAGCTTTAACAAAACCTAACGATAGCGAACATTCTCCCTGTTCGATGTGCGTCGCGGCATTCCTCAGCAATAAATATCTCCACGCTTGGAAGGAATCTCGCTGGCGGGTGTCGTGGACGCGAATTACGTCGCTCACCCGGTCTGGTCAGATGTGTTACGAAGCCATCGCCATTTAGGGAGCACCATCTGCAGCAACCGGCGAGCTAAGAAAGTGGAACTCTCGCGTAACGAGACGGTAGAAAAGAAAACAGAGGAGGAAAATCCGCGCAACGGTCAAACGGCCAGTTGATCACTCGCGTCTAAACTCGCGTCTAACGAAATCGAAATCTCGGCAGAGCGTTTATTGGGCGTGTTGATCGGAACAGGTACGGGCCTGGCGTGAAATCGACTAACAATCAGCATGGAAAAATCCCTGCAGGATTTGGAAGGTCTACCGCACTCCCGTGCAGGGTCTAAAACCACCGCAACTCACGTTCTGTCGTTTTTGAGTTATTTATCGATTCGTATCATATATATAATGAGCATTTAATTAGCTATAAGAGAATCCAACTCCCTTTTCGCTACGATAACTAGAAAGTTGTAAATTAAATACCTACCCATGGAGTAACATTTATTTATTTATTTATATGCCCAATGCGCATTTTTAAGGACATATTTATACGTAGAAAATTATTATAAATGATAAGGCTGATATATTTGGTTCTGGACTTAATAGTAATTAAACGGATTTGATTTATTTTTTTCTGTTTCATATTAATTTACATATTTTTGAAATATTTTTGGTTACTTGTGTGTATTTACTTGTTAAAATTATGCAAATTTATGATTTTTAACCCTACAATGCTCAATGTAGACGATCTGCTACATACCGATAGTCGGTGTATAAAACTCTTCTAATACCCATCCAAAATTCCTCTTTCTTCTCCAACTCATATAGTGTCCATGCGGCTCGACTGTGGAATCATCTCCCATCCACCATCAAAGATGTTACTACCTTATCTCTGTTCAAATCACGTCTGAAGAAACATCTCCTTTCTCTTCCTTAATCTCTCCTCCTTTCCTCTTCCCTCTTTTTTCCTATTGAGTAATAGTTTTGATTTAAGGTAATTTATTACGTTTATTTCTATTTTTGTATATCTTTAGCTTTTTAATCTTTTTTTTCTATTGAATATGTTCTGTAACTTGAATTATAAAAATATTTTTTTTATTTTATTGGTTGGTTGGAAGAAATTGCCATTTGGCAATAAGTCCGCCAATGTCCAAATAACATTAAGTACAAAAAGTTAAAGAACTAACTAAAAGTGATTTCAAAGAAGTTTATCACTCGGCGACTAGTTTATTATATTGTATACATACTGGCCATTATAATTTATTTTAAAAAGTCGCCACTGGGGAAAAAATTCGCGATAAAATTTGAAACAAAAAGTCAGTTGCACGTATTCTGTCAAAAGTGTAATTTAGCTCAAGTTCAAAGGGTGATTTCTTTGTTTTTTTTTTTTTGATTTGAAGTTATAATTGTTTCCCCAACTTTCATTATTATATAAAAAGATTTTTATAGGAATCGTTATTTCTTGTATTCCTTAAATTCTTGTATTTTTTAACCTTTTAAGTGATAAAGCATACTGTCCACATAAACTAAAATATGAAATTTAAACAGAAAAAAATAACATTTTTTTTCTTTATTTTTCCCAGTATTTGCATAAAAAAACATACATAAAAATATGTTTTTAGTTAGAATCCAAAAAAATTGGGCAAAGGAGGGTTAACATGTCTTTATATATACTAGTAAATGTACATTTGTACACATTTATTTTTTCTTCATATTTATGTTCAATGTTTATGTTAAAGGCAATTTATACTGTTTATGTATACATTATACAAATACATAAATGTATATAAAATAGATACCTAAATATTACACGCTTTACAACACAAAAAAAATCTCATTAATGTTGAGTAGTTTGGCTTAAATTCGTCTTCAAATGCACGAAAGTAAAAAAGTGGGATTTTCCAGATTATTAATTTATTATTATGGATAACTTATATAGCGCCATTTTCGTAATAAAATACCTCAAGGGCGCTTTACATAGTGATTCTATTGTTAAATTAATTTAATTGAAGCTTTTAAATTTGTAATTTATTTAAAACAATTTATTTTGTTGTCACATGCTACGGATTTATCCAAATGATTTAGAGAACAAGTGGGTTTTAAATTTTTTCCGAAACGTCACTTCACTTTCACAGCCTCGCACCTCCGCTGGGAGAGCATACCATGCCATAGGGCCTGCGACCGCAAATGCGCGTTCACTAAATTTAGTGCGCTGTTTGCGTAAAGGTATAATAACTTTTCCTCTCGCCGTAGACGTAGCTGATCTAAGCGTGAGACGCCTGTCAGCTAGTTCATCTGGAATGCATAGTTCCCTTGGCTTTTTCTTGAAAGCAGTATAATTCAATATTTCTCTATCTTGTTTAAAAAAAAAAACAATTGTACGAATTCTGATGACACAGTTGCAGCTAAAAGTTGGTCGAATTCCCCAAAGTCCCACCAATAACAATGGGATGCTCCCAATAAATATTTGCTTTGAGAAAAATACCTTGCATCCAATTAGTTAGGAATAAAAAATAAAGAATTTGTAAAGATTGAGTTGAAATATTTTTCACAAGGTGTTTACTCGCATTTTAAATTAATTGAATCTGGGAGGCACTGAACTTAAATGGCCGGTAAGACGTGTAAGAATTACCTGTTATTTGACGCGAATAATAGTATAGAAAACGAAGCAGAGGTAAAGATAATGTTGAAGGAAAATGAAATAAATACTTATTCAGTTCATGTATCCGATCGTTAAAAGGCTTATAAACACCGACGACCTTGGAATAAAAGCCGATTTGCAGTCAGAATGTACATTATATATATATTACCCGAGCGTCTTAATGAGCTTAAAGGTCTTCGACTTTTTTTCTGGTGATAATTGAAGTCGAGAAAATTAAACAAATTTGATCTAATGCGTAAATAAATCGTCGACGAGTGTAATTAGCCAAATACTCGAATAGAGAAAAAGCAATTATACGGAATGGAAGACGTGTAAATCGAATCATTAGCCACCATTGAAAATATGAATGAATTTCGTACAATGCGAGTGTTTTGTTTTCAGTACACGCGGTATTCATTAATCAAAATATTACCTTGACTTGTTTTGGCTGGATGGCCTTCAGTTCCGCGTTCCTGGCGTACTCGGCTCTTTCGGCGATCTGCTTCCCCTCCGCTCTCCTCGTCAGCTCCTGCGGAATGGACTGCTCCTCCCCTCTCGAGAGGGTGGTCACCTTCCTGACTATCCTCGTTGTTATCCTCCTGGTCCCGTTTTCGTTTTTCTTCGAGACTTTCGTCGACTCGAGAGAGGAGCCGAGCACCTCCGTCGACAGCCGCTTTTTCGTGTAGATCGACTGGAGGCTGTCGTCTTCGTACGAGGGTCGGTGCGGTGTCGACGAAGCCATCGCTTTCGATTCGTCGAATTCGAAGTGGGTCTGGTTCCCGTCGTGCACTATTCTCCCGCCGAAGCTGTCGTCGGCGTTCCCATTCCCCGACCTGTATCCCGGATAGTTTCCGTCGTAGACTGTCGAGGTTTTGGTCAGACTATCGCGCAGACTCCTCGGCAGCGACGCTAGGTTGAGGCTCGTCGTTATGGGAGGCCCCGTCTTCTTCAGACTAGATTTTAGCGGTTTCGAGGAACTGGGTAGCGTCTGCGAGTGCTGCGGAGTTCGATGGTAACTGTCATCTGCTTCGTTTTCTAGCGTCGCCTGGACGAACAATCTCTTGTTTACTCCGGACCCTTGAGAGTCTTTTACGAAGCGGTACATCGACATTGTGAGCTATTTTATTGGCATGTCCACAAATAGAACGCTCACTCGACATTCGCAATTTTTCTTAGAACAATTTACTCTCTCCACGATCACTGACACTATTTTTAATGGCACATATACAATTCGTCGGTTTTAGATCACATCACTATAAATCACGTTAAACATAAATGCATATTAACGAAGTAATTAAAAAATATATATTACAGCAAAATAGCGTCAAAGTAAATTTCTCTTTGTAAGATGATCATACTCTATATATCTAACAGGGTCAGATTTGCTAATTCAATAGGGAAAGTTTTGAAATCAATGACATTGCTATCAATTACAAACCTAAGTAATCAACCATAATTAATTTAATTCAATTTTATCGTGTTCATGTTATTTTCACATTTAACTTCTACAGAAGTACTACTGAAAATACGCATATCGAGTCTGTCCAACGCCGTTTTCTAAGAAAAATGGCGTGGTTGCTCAGATTACAAAGGGGTAATTATTCCTATTTGAAATAGAGCAATCTCTTATTCTGTCTTCGTTGGAGAGACGTAGAACTGAGATGGACCTTGTATACATTTTCAAAATACTTAATGCTATAAGTGATGCCCCATCTCTGTTGCAATCAATTTCTTTTCATGTTTCCAACCGTGTAATCAGAAGTGAAAATCTGCTATTTATTGAATCTTCTAAAAGAAACTCTTGTTTTTATGCCCCAATGTCCAGAATGTGTAAATTAGTCAATTCATCACACGAATTCTTTGGGATAGATCGTCCGGCGAAGGCTTTCCGTAGATCTCTTTGCGACTGAACAGTGTGGGATGAAGTTAGATTGGCATGGTTTAGCTCGAAGTTTTATGTCTTTCGTTTTTATGAATATATTGTATACCTTTATTGAATAGCCCTTGTTTGTCTTTGCTACATATTTTTATTTTATTTAAAATTATTTATTGACAATTCTTGGTGGAATTCCATCGTAATTATGTAATAACTTATATTTACATATAAGTTATTAATTTTAAAATACTTGGTACACTTCCACTTATTTATTTGATCAATTTGCACATTCACCCTCTAATGGGCATCTTCAGACTGGAGAAAACGATACAGTGTGAGGATAATCTATATAAAACTAAATATTATCTTAAGTGTAGGTACATTAAAAAATTGGTCAAATAAATAAGTGGAAATGTACCAAGTATTTTTAAATTAATAACTCATATGTAAATATAAGTTATTACATCATTACATAGTTTTATGTTCTTTTTGTTTAGTTTCTTGTATTTATGTTTCTTCATGTAACTGTTGTAATTGGCTTAGGCCGTATGTATAATAAATAAATAAATAAATTTAAAAAGGGCCTATTCGTTGACACTTTTCTATTTGCTACATTATTTTGTTAAATATCTTGGAGAAAGAAAAGGGGGACAACACGTGCTAGCAACAAAACGTTGACATGCGCACAACTGTGTAATATTTCAGAGTTATTTATGCATTCTGCGCACGCTTCGTGAACGCGGTAAGAATTATAATATGAATTAGCGGAGAAAAGAACTAAGCTAACTAAAAACCATTATTTTTATCCTTAAAAAAATGGTTTTTCAACATAAAAATGCAAAATAGAACGATGGACGTAGGCAGTGAAACAATAATACGATAAATTATAAAACAAACGAACTTAAAAAAAAAATCTGTTTTCATTCTAAAGCGAATAAATGATTTGATTAATGGGAATTTATTGGAGAAAAATTAACCGATGAAAACGCATCGGTACTTTTAAACCAAGAAAGCGACTATATCTTTTGATTATTATTTGTGATTCTCTACATATAGTGATTTGTATTCATCGCCAAATTTATCAAATTGATTTGAATTTAGCAAATTACAAAAATAAATCGACAACAAGTCTGCAGCTAAGCGTAATGTAAATTGGCCATAGCTTGGATGAAAAGAACCAACCCATGACGGTATCCGAAATTCGTTAAATTTGATATTATTACTATTTTACACAGAGCGAATAGATTCTACGAACTGATTGCAAAGAATTGATAATTACACGGTGTAAAACTCAAATTTAAATAAAACTAACCGAAAATAATAATAACGTATATGGAATGAACTTTAATTAGCGAAATTTCAAAGTCAAGATTGTCGAATGCTGCTTTTAAACTTAAGCGAAATCAATGTCATAAAATAAGTGAGAATTCTAACGTAATTATCTTTATATATATAATTCCTCTGTACGTGTGATGTCACCGTACTCCTTCTAAACGGCTTAACCGATTTACGTGCGGTTTTCAGAGAAATATAGATCTTTGCGCTGTGCGTGTTCGTATATATTAAAATTTTGAATCGAATATGTAAAAAAAAGTTAGGAGCATAAATGTTTTATTCATCGATCTACCAGTGTTGCAATCGAGGAGAATGCATTTGCAAAAAAATGGAAAGATGGTGTTTTTTTGTGTATAAAAAAGTTTGTTTTTGAATGTTTACAAACAGCATTTGTTTTTTGTGGATCTCAATCAGATTCTTTCCTTAAATTCCTTATAATTTCTCCCCATTTATTCCTTACACACTAAAATAATATTAAATTCAATACATTTAAAAAAAACCATATTTCTACAAAGTACACCGCTTTGTTCGTGAGACGACCGCAAAAAGAATGCCATATTTGAAAAAAAAAATATTTTATGTTTTGGAATTTAACCATAAACAAGTACCTACTTAAATTCAATATTTTTTGAATAACAACAATTTTTAGTTTTGGAATTTAATCACAAACAAGTACCTAGATGAGAAGTATTTTTCCAAGATGATAGCAGGCGAGCCAACGTTCGGGCAGGACAACGTCTGTCGGGTCAGCTAGTTATATATAATATTCGACAGCATTCAGCCTACTTTCTCTTTGTATATCAAATTATATAGACTAAGGCTAATTACAATAAAAACAGCACTTTTTGAAGAACCAACCTAGAAGAAGCAATCTAGTAGGACCGTTTAAGTTGCATCGACACAATATGACACTGTAAATACAGCAGTTTCATCGGGTACATTGAAGATATGCTAAATAAATTATCTTGTACCTAACATTAATGCATACTAACCTATCTAACGATTTTTTTTTCTAAACATAAATAAACATGTGAACAGAGATAAAGGAGAGAGAGATGCAAGGTGGTTACGCCACATTACTCTATGTGTGTATAGCACATTGACTAGGTTGAGGGGTTAAAATTTGTTTGCTACCTACTGGGCCCTGGTTAAGATGTTGCACTGCCGACCGTGGATACCAATATGAAAGAAAAGTGAAACTGAGATAATAGCACTTTTGTGAAAAGGGTGAATAATCAAATCTACACAAGAGTTTTTGACTTTAACAAATAATAAAAAATAAATACATTAGTTTTTTTTATATTAAAATAAGAATCTAAATATGTTTTTGACCAGTTTTTTAAAGTACCGTAAGATTTTTCTAGGGCTGTGGGTGTTTTCTGCAAATTGAGAAATGCCGTTTTTGTGATCGACGCCATTTTCAGAAGGTGATTAATACAGTTTTTTATTCCAAAATTGTGGACAGGCTGCTTTCTGCGTAACTGCGTTAGCTTGAATGATGACATGTCAAAAGTCAGAATAATCGGCGCGGCGTGCGTCCATGAGAAGATGCATGAATGTAGAGGATGCATAGTCCGATTGTTTGAAATTATTTTTATTCCTCGAAATAATTTTTCATACTAAACGTTTAAATTAAGACTAAAGCAGCCATTCTATGTACTCGTACATCACACGTGTTTTAATATGCAACGTGCAAGACCGTAAAAAATACACAGGGACTTTTCCGGTTACCCGAGCCCCGGGCTTTAAGATGGCTACATCCGCCACTGGGCTTGTGTGAAATATCACACATCTTACGGGCGCAAAATAGGCAGAAAATAATATGATTATTATAAAATTATAAATAAACTTATCAATGAAACTTCTTGGTTTAGTTTTACTATTTACTATTTTGACCAACGAGCGCTTTCGCCTAAGTAGGCATCTTCAAGACTGGTGAATTGTTTACAACATTTACAGTTTTTATACTATTCTTAACATATTTTGGAGATAAGTTTTATCAAGAAATATTAACAAAAAACA
This sequence comes from Micrasema longulum, assembly GCF_059751315.1. Classification (NCBI taxonomy): domain Eukaryota; kingdom Metazoa; phylum Arthropoda; class Insecta; order Trichoptera; family Brachycentridae; genus Micrasema; species Micrasema longulum. The sequence goes on from NW_028277887.1 coordinate 295,605, forward strand.
TCAAAAAAATAATATTATTAAGGTTGATAATTCTACAATATTTTGAGTCCCTTTAAATAAATACAAATCGGGTTGTGGTTCTGTGGCTAGTGTCTCGGACTCACGGACCAATGGTCCGTGGTTAGAATCCCACTCTACTCCAACTTTATTTCAATTTTCTAACAGTGAGTTATTTACAACTCGTTGAAAATGGCCCTAAAAACTAAATATTTGGGTAAATCATAAGAACGCAAATATTTCTTTTATATTAAAAAAAATATATAATAATTATATATATTTGTAAACTCTAATTTTTCAAGTCAAACATCACTATTCTGCCAATGCTTAAAAGTCCATATTTATTTATTATGCTGATTTTAGTGAAATAAAAGGACAGTGAGATTAACTTCACTCGATTTCTTTATTAAGGACTTTTACCCAAAGGGGAGCTATCGAGTCGAAAACACTCTTCCAGTAGCTCAATCACAAATAACTATCGTTGTGCTAATAAGCGACGTGATAACAATTTCTCACCATGATTGTTTATCGTATTCGCGATCACAATGGAACATCCGTAAACACCTAATATTAAATGTAAAAATATTTACGTTTCGCGACGTATAACGAATGGACGACGAAAGAATGGTAAAACAAATATATATGGCGAAAATGAACGGCAACGTGAGACGAGTACGACCAAGGAAGACGTGGCATGATCAGATAAAATCTTAAGTTTGGTCATGTCAAAAGCAGACAGAACCGTAGGGCATGTATAACAAGATGTATGAATGTGGAAGAAGCTAGGAATGTATGCCAGGATAGACGTGTGTGGCGGTCCATTCTCTCTGCCTACCCCTACGGAGAAATGGCGTGATGGTAGTAGTAGTAGTAGTAGCGCAATCACATATTTGAACTTCACTGGCGTAAATATGGAAAATATTCCAAAACTGCTATTTTTATTGCTTTCTTTCGAGAGAAAAAATATTTTTTATGCTACTCATAATTAACAAAAAAAACAGATATTCCCCTGTTGGCTCTTCTGCTACATGTCGCTTGGTTACTTTTTTGCGTTTTTTATGTCACGAAAGTGTTTAATTTTAGACGTGTATTTTTAAATCAATGTATAATTTTGAATACGCAAATTCGTTTATACAAATTTCAATGATTATAGTTTCATCGCTGCCGATGACGTCACAGTATTTGTTGATTCCGACGCGATTCAAGGTTTGATGGGTCCTTATTTGGATTAGGTAATGTCGTTGAATACGCACTCATCAACGCATACAAATTCCAAGTGAACATCTCATTTGCATGGTTAAATCACTCATCTGTCAATTTATTTGCATACCATTATATCTGCAAGGCTGCGGTTTTTACACTAACTAGTAACTAGTTATACTCGGAAACTATGCTTCAACAAAATTTATATTTGAAGCACTAACTTTGTTGTTATTAATTTCGCATGGAATAATTGGATGGGGGGGAGCTTAAAACAACCAAATTAAACCATTAGAAACTGTTCAAAAATTTATCTTAAAAATAATGCTTCACAAAAATCGCACTTTTCCCTTTTTCCGATTGTTCTAAAAAGCTAAACTTTTAGCTATAAGACAAATATATTGTTTTCAATGTCAAAAATATATATATTTAAGAACCAAAATGTATTTACAAGTAATTCAAATAGATCAAGTCAAAGAAGGAATCGCAAGTTAGAAATAGCACATTTTAAAACGAGGCTCGCACAGAGACATGCATATTTTATAGGCCCAAAAACTTTTAATTCTTTTTTTAATAATATTTGATTGATCCCAAACTTTCAAAATTTTCCTTATTATAAAAAGCACGCACTATCCTGGATTCAAACTAAATATATTAACTCTTTTTTCTATGATATTTATTTATCCATAATAAGAAATATTTTGATGTTTTTTTTTTTTTTTAATATTTTTTTTATCCTTTTTGAATTACTATAAAATAAAAAAGTATCTTCTAATCTTTTACAGAATATTTTCTTTTCTCTTTCTTATATTACACAAAAATATTATACCTGTTTATTTATTATATGAGCAAAAATTCATAAACATTTCTTGTATACCCACGAACAGGCTATGCCTTTGTGGGATTTTTTTGTTTACTATTTTTACAGTTAATATGTATTTCATTGCTACGTAATTAACCTTTATGATTTTAATACTCTGTTTTGCTTCTTTTGTATATTGTAAAAAAAAATATATGGAAAAATTAAAAATAATTTTATTTATTGTATTAAAATTACTTTGTTTTATGAAGCACTTTATATTGACGCAACCGACTGGTTTCACATTGCCCTCTTTAGGGTTATATAATAACTAAACATACATAATATGTAAAAGAAACAGTGAACAGATTAGTGGACATCGATAAGGATAGATATTTGTAAAACAATCAGTAAAAAACATACCTATTAATATTTTTACTATTATTTTTTAAATCTAAAAAAAAAATCTAAATAGAAATGGTTAAAAATCGTCCTAGTAATACATCATTTTGGTTTTAAATTAGTTATTTTAATTACAAAATGAAAATATACTGACTAATGTTATTAAAGCGAAACATTATTTTTAGATTATTCGTCATCTAAACGTCAATAAAATATATTTTATAATGATAGCTTATAAAGTGTGCCCCGGGACAATTAGGTAACATTTTCAAACAAGTTTAACGTTTGTCGCTGTATAGATTACGTGACGTCATCTATACGGCAACAAATTCAGTCACAAAAATCTTACATAGGTGTTGAAAAAAAACGTAATTATATCATTCACTATCCAACTCGAATCCCATTGATAAATGTGTGTTGGAAATTAGCATGAATACGTACAAGACCCACACTAAAATATTTACTTTGTCGCCCACGTGACAATAAACTAAAACACACGGAAAGAACAATAGAACATCTGTACGGAACGTTCGACAAAATACGACGAGATGAAGGTGGAAACAATGTGACATTTTTGTCGACTAAATCAAGAATGCGGATTTTCCAAACGTCAACATTTGCAAACAGAATATCATCTGTTACTTGAGCGCTACAGATCAAAACTTAAATCTTTTTTATTCAAAAAAAAAAAAGGGAATAGCCCGCTGAGCTGAAATTTAGAGTTTCGTCAGCAGGTGAGAAAGACAGGATATGGATGGAAATATTAAAAATACAGAACAACACCTCAATAGAGAAAAAGCCTTGAAATTTTTCTTACAACTGACGTGAACCGAACCCGTGACGTCAGTTTCACAGTTGGCCGTCTAACTAACTGCGCCACGGCTTCTGCCTAAAATATAAATGCAAATCGTATTCATTGCAATACAATAAACAATTCAAATTAATATTTCTCATTATATTTTAAGGCACTTTGTTTGCCGTTATGTTTGCAATAGTAAAATATTATTCAAATATTGATCCGACAGTATTTTTCAAAATTGCGGTTTGTCAACAGCAAAAGAAAAAAAAACAATTTAAGATTTGTTTAATGATTCTGAAACGCGTTCATAAAGATAAGTCAACAATGTTTTGACAGCAAGTTTTCGGTACTTATGTCAATAAAAGAAGGTGATCATTTCATTTGCATTGTATGCACACGAACGCGGATTTAAAAAGGAGCGCGGAACATTTCAAACTTCACTAGTTTTTACCCGCGTCCAACAAAACACAAACGTCAGATTCAAAATTTGAATTGGGAAACGAACGTCATTCGCGGGAGCGGAGTGCGCGGCGGGACGTGCGCGTCGACAGGTGTGCCGGCACCGACTGGCGGCGGACTCGGTAAGCTCGCCCGTACAGGTGGGAGGGGGGGAGGAAAATTATACCTCGCCGGTAAATATGTTTGTGCGAGTATTTTCACCGGCCCATATTGGTACGTAGTATTGTTATAGGTGTATTTTTTGACATCGCGCCGAATGTACTTGTGCGCTCATCTTGAATACTATGGGCCTTAATTAAACCGAGTTTAACTCTATGCGAGGTTTATAAGTAATACTTTTTGCTATTCCATCATTATTCTACCACTATTCTGAAGCGTAACTTTATACCCGATTTATAAGTAAAGCCCTATTACTTTTAAGAATTTGACGTGAATGGGGAAGTTCAGTGCTACGGGATGTGGTTATAAAAATGTTTTCTTAGACGCCGTGAAAATTAGAGCATTTAATTGTACGGCGAAGTTTCTCTAAAATGTACAAAAATAAATTAACTACAGTAAAATTTCAATTTTCCACATTAATGAGTGCCAAGCGTTTTTTTAAATAAATATTTGCGTTTTTGTGATATACCTAAATATTCAATTTTAAGGAGCCATTTTCAACAGTTGTCAACCATTAACTATTAGAAATTGGGAATCAATTTGGGGTTAAGTGGGATTCGAACCACGGACGCGAGTATTTT